>NC_088874.1:5192994-5471278 GCF_032884065.1 Artemia franciscana | reverse complement strand
GGAATGTGTTCCGACTGTTTGCTTCTTATCTTAATGATCGAGTCCTTTTTTGTGAAATCGGAGGTACATCAATATATCATAACTTAAGATGTGGTCCCACAGAGGTTCCCCTTGGGACCACTTTTGTTTGCGATATATGTAAATGACCTATATTTAGCACTTGGTAGACTGTATTTTGATGTTGGAAGAGCCCAAATACAACGGAACCCTAATCAAGCTTTATTGCGGTTTGCGGATGATACATGTCTTACGGTGGCAGCAAGAATAGAAAGTGGATTATTAACTATGACAAGAGGTAGTATGTCAAGGAAAGAAAAGTAGATGAGTGTTAATCACCTTAAGATAAAATATCAGAAATCTCTTTGGGTAATTTTTTCTAGACCACCCGATTATTATCCTTGGTTAAAGGAGTTAAATGTCAGATCTTACCGTATTGCGCGTGTACCGCCTGTGAAATATCTTGAAATACCGTCTGTGAAGTATATAAAATGTATATCATCTAAAATTCTCGGAATGTAGGGATTCTTAGGAGGTTGAAATATTATATCCCAGATAATATACTTAGATTGGTGTATTTTTTTTATTGTCCACCCTTATTTGATTGATTTTTGTTCGGTTTGGTCATCTACTTTTCAAACACATTTGAAGTCATTACGCGCTTTCTAAAATTCCACAATTCGGGTTCTTTTTGGTTGTGATAATCGTATATCAGTTCGAGATGGCTGTAGAAAATTAGTATTTTACCCGTTTCAGGTCTTTTTAATTTTTATAAGGCTCTATTTATGTTTGATATATTGCACAGAAATGCACCTGAATATTTGGTTTGTATGTTTGAGAGAGATGAGCCTGAATATGAGACAAGGAATTTGTCAGCGATTTGAAAACTGATTAAAAATTCTACAAGAACTACATTTTCGATTCAACATGTTCGTGCTTCTATATGGGAACACCTTTGTTATGATGTAGTTTAAGAGACTGATAGGCCGACTTTTTGTGGATTGCTTAGGGACCATTGTTTTGTTATTTATGATTTATAATTCTTATTTCTTTATATATAGATAAAGTAGGGAAATAGTGCATAAGAGTGTTGTTATATTAGGCTAGTGTAGTACAGGATCTCAAGTGGTGACTTTTTTTGCTTTTTTTGTTTTGCTTATTTTTGCTTTTTAGGGGAATCCATTGATAATTAATTTGTTTTGTAGTTTCGAGAATGGCCGCACAAGCCATTAGGCTTTTTGGCAAATTTTTCTTCTTTGTATTTCTTTGTGATTTTTTAAAATAAATTCTCTCCCTCTCTCTCTCTTAAAAAGAAAATAATAATTCAGCAGGAAAAATCAAAAGTCAAACTTCTAGTTTTCTGGATTCTAAAATTATTTATTCCTTTGGCTAATTCTTAAATTTTTTTAAATTTATTTTCAAATGTGTCATGTATTTAAGAATTTAACCCCCCCCCCCCCTAGTAAAGACCTTGGCAAGGCTCTTGAGGGCACACCTCAACTTTTATGTCTGTTTACCGGTAGGCATGTGAAATTAATACATTATGCTACACAGTTAAATTGTAGCTGTGGAAGTGGCACTTTTAACCCCCAAAGGAACAACTTTATACAAGAGCAGGCTAAAATACTATTAAGTAAAAAATTAGATTCCCATTTCCAGGAGCCATAATTTCACAGGGTGGTATAGTAAATTATATGGGAAAAGATATGTGAATATTAGATCCCTCCTTCAAACTTTAAACCCTAGCTGCATCCCTGTATCCATTGTGCCTAGCATGGATTTGTCAGTAAGAAACCATTTAATAACAATGTAAATTATGGTTTTGAATATTGAATATCTATCTATATCTTAAACTTTTCTAATCATACTTTTCTATATTTGTGTTCATGTAACTAAACCGGCTTAAAATATTTTTACTGTCAAGACAAGAACTTCATTTGGTTTAACTGTTTCTCCGTTATCCGATAATAACATTGACCTAAATATTGACCAGCTGATATATTAACCGTCGGGCCCTAATCTTGAAGCTTGTCGTTTTCTAAATTTGAATTTTCATGAAAAATTAGTTTTACTTGTCTCAATTTTCTTACAAGGTCAATTTTCATTTATTTTTTGTGCTTTCTGTTATTAGAGAAAAGATCAAACTCCTTACAGCGTCCTGAAGGCCCAGTATTGGGATCACGTTTGGAAAAGACAAGATTCGGCTTTTCGAAGGGATTATTTCTAGGTCACATACAAGAACTAAAATGGAATGAGGAGGTTTTGTAATTAGAATGAGGCAAGTGAATTAAAGCGAGACAAAATTGAAGCAAAACGACAAGTAAGAGAATTTAAAAAAAGAAAGAAAACTAGCTACAATGCTTTGTGCAAAAATAATCAGCATTAAAGTTCCTAGTTTACCGTCGCCAAACCATAGATCTCCTTGTATAACATCTTTGTATAACATTGAATGAAAAAATTATTGATAGAATATATATACAACAAACCAACTATCGTAGGATCCAATGCGACTTTCGGGCAAATATGACGATTTTTAATGATGCTTGTGTAACGATAATATTGCTTTCATTAATAGTTTTAACTTAGCCATCTCTGCCAGTCAGCCTACTTGTTAATATAAAACTTGAAAATAAAAAGAAAATAACAAAAACTTATGTAACTGTTTCTTAATTACTAGATCGTTGCATATTCAGTTGGCAAAGGTCTGCCAATATCTTGCAGTATCTTACCTGTGTGAACAAGAAAGAATTTGTATTTATGTATAAGCTTTTTTTCAAGAAAAGATCAACATTTTTGGGGAGAATTTTGAGCCAGTGCTTTTCAGGCCTGAAAAAATCCAGATAGGCCATGAATTAAAAAAAATCATAAAGAGCTTAATTTTTGAGAGAAATAATGACAGTGACATCATTTTTCTGGGCATATTTCGAGAGAAAAGATACGTCATTTCCACCACAAGAGTAGTTGTAACGTTTTTTGTATCAATTAAACATACAGAAATTCACAACAAACATATCTGTTTATAATTTGTATTTATGTAAAAGCTATTTTTCAAGAAAAGATCAATATTTTCGGGGAAACTTTTGAGCCAGTGCTTTTCAGGCCAGAAAAAATCCAGATAGGTCATGAATTAAAAAAAATCATAAAGAGCTTAATTTCGGAGAAAAATAATGACAGTGACATCATTTTTCTGGGCATATTTCGAGAGAAAAGAAACGTCATTTCCACCATAAGAGTAGTTGTAACGTTTGTTGTATCAATTAAACATACAGAAATTCACAACAAACATATCTGAGTGTAAAATGTTAAGCATAGTGAGCATATTTAGGAAAGATATTTTCATCAGTTTCATAATAACAAGAGGAAAAAACCACAAATTAATATTTATTGAGAAAACCGCTAATTACAACGGGTTCACAGCAAAAGAGAAGAACATTCAAATATTCGATTATTAGATAAGCGGGAGCAAAAATTACAACGAGTCCAAAACAGAAGTGCAGAACAAAGAAATGTGCAGTTACAAGATATGCAAATACGAGGATCAGGACGAATCAAAACTCGAAGTGATTAACAGGGAAGGTGTTTAAAGCAGTTCCATAATACCTGGAGGACGAAAATGAAAATGAACAATTGCTAAAAATCAACAAAGTAGAACAGCAAAAGAGACAGGACAAAAACGACCAGAAGATCGTAATTTCACGAGTGAAAATGAACAAACTAGACCATGAAATGTGACAAATTAATTCAAGTAGCTAGAGTAAAGGGCATTAAAATAATATCTGAAGTAACAATATATTAAAAAAGAATAAATTAATGTTTGGAAATAATACTTGTCAAAACAACAGTTACTACGATTCAAAACGAAATTGAAGAGCAAAATATTTGCGATTAAAAGACGAGTGGCAGTGAGCAAGAAAGAATCAGGATCAGTCAAAACAAAAGCTAAGAACAAAGGAATGTGCCTTTAGAAGAAATTCATTTTCACTGTATTCATATTCCAGTCTGTACCAATAATAGGTCACATGGATTAAATACTACCTACATTTTAATTTTATAGGCTGGGCAAAAACAATGAAGACTTTATATGACTGCAAAATACAACCCGCTTTTGTCACTGAAGCCCGCCAAAGACAAGCGAATAAAAGAAGTTATATTTCCATGTTTGGTATGTGGGAGTGAGTGAGGAAGCCTAAAATCAATTTTTGTTATTCCTGTAATAAATTTGGCTAAAGAGAAGAGGCATTAGAAAGAAATCAAGAAGAACTTGGGGAATGCACAAATGGTGGTAATTTTGTAATAAGAGAAAGGAGTTTTTGTCGCTATTGGAAAGCGTAGAATTAAAAACTTACGCAACAAATGCGAATTTACCAAATGCAAATGCAATCCTCAGTTTCATCTTGATTAAGTTTATTATTTGAGTTAAATTTGTTTATGTTAAGTTATATTTATTGCTGCTTAATTGTTTTTTTTTATAAAATTAATAAAATTTTGCTTATGGCAAATGCTTACTATTTGTCTTAATGACTGTTTTAAATTTGCAACAGGATAGCTATTTCAGGTACTTAAGCTGACTTTAATAGGGTTTTCTGTTTATTTACGGAAAACTGTGTTTTGATCCGACTCAGTTTTAAGGAGTTGCTAGCTACGGCTTCAACCCTGACATATTATCGAAAAATCATCCGTTGGAAATTTCTAATGAATTGTAGACGAAAGTATATCATACCATGAACAACATATAGGATTTTTGTGCAATTTTAAGTTTCTTGACTGCAGACAGGGGCTAGGTTTTTTTTAGATAGATAACTTTATTCCAAAACAATACTTTCAAACGATTCTGACGACTGCAAAATGTAAGCAGTTTTTGGCACTCAAGCCAGTTGAAGAGGAGCCTAAAAAGGAATTTGTTGTATTTCCATGTTTTATTTGTGGAAATGAAAGAGGAAATTATAAAAAAAAATTTGTATCCTGCAAAAAATTTGGCTATAGAGAAGATTTATTGCAACAAAATCAAAATGATCCTGGGGAATTTCCAGATTGGGACAATTGTATCATCAAAGAGAGAGATTTTTGTCGCCATTGTAGGTGACAGAGAAAGGAATTCTTAAGCAGCAAATGTACATTCATACGATGCTCATGCAATGCTCATTGTCTGGAGCAGGGGCTAAGTTTTTTTTTCGGTAGGTAACTTTATTCAAAAACAATACTATCAAGCAGATTCTGATGACTGCAAAATATAAGCAGCTTATGGGGAAGTTTATAGTATTTTATGTAGAAATGAAAGAGGTAAATTAGAAATAAATTTTGGCTCGTCGTACCAGAGATTTGGTTCTAGAAAAGCTTTATCACAACAACAAAATCAAGATGATCCTAAAGAATAAATAGTGATATATCCTTGTTCTGTCCTTGGAAAGGATAGAAAGGCACTGGAAGCAAATTTCATCAGAACTGCAGTAAATGACTTGAAAGAAATCCAGAAAATCCTGGGAAATGCCGAAAGGGGGACAATTCTGTCATTAGAGAGCGCCATTTGGGTCACTCATGTAGGTGGCATAGAATAAACAAGTTAAAATGAAATAAAAAATCAACTGCCTATGATGCGTGGTCTATAAAGAATATCATACCAATACGATAAAGAAGAAAGTTTCAATAAGAAAACCACAATTGTAACTTGGTATTCACATTATATATTTGTAATTATGTTCAAGAGCATTATATTAATATTATGTGTAGCAATATAAGCTTTAACTCAATAAACTGTAACGTTAACATGCTCAGTGAATACTATTTTAAATACCATGGTTCTGGGTGCAGGAACGAAAAATAAAAGAACACAAAAGAACATCGTACTGTAGATTTAGATCAATAGCAATTCCGCAGGTGAAAGAAAATATAAGAATGAATATATAAAACATTAAAACTCCTAGAGAGAGAAGCTTTATTAAATTCACAACAACAAAATCAATTAACAAACATAGCCACTACTAGAAACGATGATCCTGGAAAATGCCCAAATGGGGACAATTGTGTCATTAAAGAGCGCATTTTTCTCAACCATGTAGGTGGCATAGCATAAAATTCTTCAAATGTATGAACTGGAAAATCAACGTATAAATTGCTTAGAGTTTATATATATTTCCGCAGCAATTTTCGCGTCTCTCATCCAGTCTCTTGATTAAGTTTATTTTTGAATTTTCTTTAATTTGTCATTTTGTCAATGTGTTTTTCATAACATAAATAAAATTTTGTTTATGGCAAATGCTTTTGTTTATGGCAAATAAATAATTTCAATAATCAACGACATCTACCTAGAGAGAGAAAAGCACTAGAAGCAAAATTTTGTCAGGCCTGCCGTAAAGAAATCCAGAAGATCGTGGGAAATGCCGAAAGGGGGGCAATTGTGTCACTAGAGTGCCGTTTTGTCACTCGTGTGGGTGGCATAGAATAATCTGGTTGGAATGAACTAAAAAATCAACTGCCTATGATGCGTGGTCTATAAAGAATATCGTAACAATACGAATAAGAAAAAGGTTTCAATTAGAAAAACACAATCGTAACTTGGTATTCACAGTATAAATTTGTAATTATGTTAAGTGCATTATATTAATCTTATGTGTGGCAATATACGCTTTAACCCAATAAACTTTACTGTTAACATGATCATTGAATATTACTTTAAGTACCATAGTTCTAGGTGCAGGAACAAAAAATAATAGAACATAAAAGAATATCGTACTATAGATATAAATCAATAGCAATTCCACGGCGAAGGATAATATAAGTAAATTTAAAACATTAATAAACAATAAACAAACCTTGGGAAAAAATTAAATTTCTTAAAACAGTCAACTAAACTTAAAAAATGGGAAATTAGTCCAAATGAAGAGGAAATCATTCTACGGCGGGGAGGGGGTTGCTTTAAGCGAAAATTTTAAGTGAAAATGCTTTAAGAGGAGAGCAGCAAGGGTGGAAATGTATAATGGAACATCAATTTCTACTATTCACTTTTATAGCACCACTTCTTATCAAGCTTGCTGCGAGTTAGGGCGACCGGGATTGTGAAAAGGAAATGGAGAGGCTTGAGAATATCGGAAGATGGTCGCAATCACGCTTATCCTCATCCACATTTACATCCAAGGAAGACACTGTAGCAAGGTCTACACTATGAACAATATTGTGCAGAGTTCCGATGAGTGTACGTGTGTCAAGCATCTTTTGCGACAATACAGAAAACAGCAGGTAAAGACTCTAAAATAAGTTCAGAGCGGCTTGACTTATTACATAAATCGCCTTTAGCAAAAATTTTAAGTGAAAATGCTTTAAGAGGAGAGCAGCAAAGGTGAAAATGTATAATGGAATGTCAATTTCCTCAATTCACTTTTATAGCGTCGCTTCTTATCAAGCTTGCTATCAATTAGGGCAACCGGGATTGTGAAAGGAAATGGAGAGGCTAAGAATATCGGGATATGGTCGTAATCACGCTCATCCTCGTCCACATGTACATCCAAGGAAGATACTGTAGCAGAGCCTACACTATGGTCAATATTGTGCAGAATTCTACCGTTATGAGTGTACGTGTGTCTAGTATCTTTCGGGACAATATAGAAAACAGCAGGTAAAGAATCTAAAATAAGTTCAGTGCGGGTTGACTAATTACATAAATCACATTTGAAGTCGCCCATTAGAACCCAATCTTACCCACGATTTTCAATATTTTTGATCAGACTGCTGATGGAGGAGCACACTGTCGCAAAGTTCATCAGAGAAGACAGTGAATTTTCGTTAAGAGGAAGGTAAACATTTACCAATACAAGATTACTAATTCTAATAGCCAAAAAATTAGAGTAGTACAATACAGCAGTGACAGGCAAGGATCGTTTAACTAGGCAAGCAAGTCCACCCGAGGGTCTCCCTCTGGTTTTACGACCATTTGTGTGTACACTTATTTATAGCTTGACCCCACACTTTATAATTTGATAAATAAGGCCCCCCCCCGCCAAAAAAAGGAGAACAATCACAGCTTAAGAGGGGAAAAAATTATAATATCGATAAAACTTATTACCTGAATTGAGTAGACAATTAATTAACAAACTTTCGAATCGAATTAGTTATATAAGGGTATCAGGACGTGAATATATCTGTTGAAAATAGATTGTGAAGATTAAACCTAACTGAAGAGCAGTTATTATACCAGGCAAATCAATCGAAAGTGACAATTTAAGTGCGAAATCTTATATTTTCGCCCGATTGTTGAATTTGTTGTGTTTCAAGTTTAACTACACTTCGAATCAATTGTTAAATTACTTTAATGATAACAACAAGAATCAACATAATTATGCAGCATAATTAAGCATAATAATTTGACAAAAACAATTGATACTTGGTTCTAATAGCATTGAGTGTGTTTTTCCATTTATAATGTTGGTGCCGAGATGTTATAAATCCATATTTTAAGTTTTTAATTTATTATTAGTGCTGGAGACCATTATATTAATATTAATCTCGACAGAAGTAAAGCAAAATGAGTAAGAAATGATCATTTTAAGTGAATAACCTATAAAAATAATGGCAACATTATTTTGGGATCGGTGATATGTGCTGTAATAAAAAATTGGGCTGTAACAACAAAATGGTGTAATCGCAAATTAAGATTTAAGTAATTAAGGAAAACACTTACAAGAGCAATACCCACATGAGCGGTAATTACATATAGCGTTAAACCCCTTTAAGGAAGTAATAGAAGAGTTGCATTAAACAGTATACGTGTTCTGGGTTATTTGAAATTTCCATACGTAAAAGAAAACATGTCTGTACTTAAAGTCTATATTAAGAGAAAATTGAACACTTAAGGAATTCAAAAGAGTAGAATACAGAACAGCGCTGATAAGACTTTTCTCCGATTGAATGCTTTTTAACGATCTACCACATTCAAAGCAGTTTAGATATTTCGAAGCATTTTAAATATAGGTTTTAATGTTTTAGAATAGTTTTAACGCTAGTTTAAAGTGAGGAGCAATTGCTAGTAAAAATTGTTAATAGATGAATAAATATTTTTTGAAGATTATTTTGTTCGAATATGAGAAATTACCAATGATTGATTTAGTTTTAACTTGGATTGAAATATGCTCACGGTTTATTCGAATACTCTAATTGAGTAGCGTGAAATTATACAATAGATGCCACATGCAGTTATGTTTAAGTAAAAGCCCACGTATGGAGGATGAAAGGAGGGATTTAGGATAAAACTGGGCCTAATATTTGTCCAGAAAATCCCCCCCTTGGAGATCAAAATGTGGCTAAATGCGATTTTGTGTATTTTAGGGATTGAATTAAAAATACATATTAAGGACTGTACTGATCAAACGGGACTGCGTGAGGTTTTCATAAAAAACAGATTTAAGAAAAAAATCCTTTTTATATAATTAGATTAAAAAAAAAGTGTCAACTCATGCATAAAAATGGGCGTGATAGATAGGATCTAGTTGGTTTTTTATCACTTTTATGAGTGAATACCTGTAAAATAAAGATCTACCAAATCCCTCAAAGATTATATTTGTAACACTAAAGGAAGATCTGGATCAACAAGAGCTAAAGAGAGTCCAGATTTTTCCTTTGAAACGTCAGATTTATGCACATTTATACGTTCCACAAAGTTCTATTATTTCAGTAAGGCCTTGAAACTCATCACTGGAATTTAACAGGCAGATTTAAATATTATTGTGATTTTCTATCCGTGCAAAGCCCTGTAACCCCTTCATGCAAATTTTCTTCCCTTGTGATAAATTTATCCATGGAGATATCCTCCTATATAACTCACTGCTCCCGATCCCTCCTCAACGCGAAAAAGTCCCACTTAACGTCTATACACTTCCCAATAACCATTACTACATGTAAACAATGGTCAAAGTTTGTAACTTGCAGCCCCTCCCCCGGACAAAAGTCTATTGAACCAAACGAACTTTTTGACAAATAGAAACCATGGTGAAAAGATCTAACAGCCACTTCCTTAATTCTCAGAAACATGTCAGATCGAAGGTTATTCTTAAAAACGTTTTCGACAAAATTTAAGTTTTTGGACATCTTAAAACGTCTTTGTTTTTATTCGGAAGTCACGTGATTGAAAGCCATGAGGCTGAATTTCTTTTTTAATTTTGATTCATTTTCAGTATACCAAAATGGGCATTGATTCTAAAAGATTTAGAAATCACTGATTTCTTCTTGCAATTTTTTAAGAAAATTTGCGTGTTTTTTTACCAAAGAAAAATAATAATTGACAGAAGCGGCTAGTTGTTGCCCTTAAGTTTGACGAATGAAAGTTCTTAAGCCGAACTAGCCAGACATGATAATAAACAACAAAGAGAGAAAAAATTCAACAGCAAAAAACCTCAAATGAGACTACCGCCAGTAGAGAGAAAAGAGATGAAAGACTAAAATAACGTGGATATTTCGCCTGTATCTAAACTAGGCGTCTTCTGTGACGCATCGGCAAAATTAGGAAAGTGATTATTGGTGGCATTACGTCCACTCTTAGGAAAACAAAAATGGTATTTGAAAAACTCTACTGATCTTACCAATTAGTTGAAAATTTTCATATTGGAGGAGAATTCATTTCTCTCTAGCTTTGATGTGGTTTTCATGTATTCAAATTTTAATATGAAAAAATCCAAAGATATATTAAGGATTAAATGACAAAAGCACTTTGATTTGATATAAGATGTGACCATCGCTAGTTTGGATACTGAAGTCATTATGAAGTTGGTCATCCTTGCAAATGAATATTCTCTTTATTTTGGCTTTAGAGGCGAATTTTACAAACAGGTGTTTGGTTTGGCTATGTGTGGCATCTCTTTCTCCTTTGTTAGCAAATCTCTTCATGGACTCTATTAAAACCTCCGCTATACACAGTTTTAGGCTCTCCCCTTGTTTCTGGGGCAGATTCTTGGATGTGGTTTGCATTTGGAAACACGATTTAGAGTCCTTAGACCTTTTACATAAACATTTAGATAGTTTTAATAAAAATGTAAAATTAGTGTACTTTGAAGAAAAAATACCTTTTCTTGATAGCATATTGATTCAAAGTAATTTCCATTTACTGTACTCAGTATATAGAAAGCCTAAACAGAGTGATAGGTATTTGAACTTTGATTTGTGCCACCCTATTTCTGTGAAACGAAGGGTTGTGATTGCATTGGTGAATAGCTTTCAGAATTTGTTCTCAGGAGTTTTTAAGTTCTGAAATGTTGTATTTAAGGAATATTTTATTTTAGAAGTTACCCGATTAAATTCATTGGTAAAATAATAAAAAATATGCGCATTAACCATAACCATAGGGTTATAGGAGTTTCATAGTGAACAGAATTAAATATGCCGAAAAGTCATTTCTTTGTCTTATGTACCTATTTTAGGGGAGATACTTAAACGAATTTTGCGTAAACATAACATTGATACTTGCTTCAAAATTAGAGTGTCTTTAATTCTGGGAGGGATTTAACCCAGGGAGATTTAGTTAATGGGGTGTTTAAGATTCCTTGTTCTTGTGGAAAGTTTTATATTGGTAGGACTCACCAACAATTTATTGAGCCTCGCAACTCAATAGAAAAAACTCTACAATTGAGAAAGCCTCCTGACACTTTTGTTTTGGCACTGGCTGAACATACATTCTTTCATCCCCAACATTTTATACAATTTGATGAGGATACAGCTATTTATAATGATAGGGGTTTTTTCAACGGGCGAGGGAGGCTATAGAGATTAAGAAACATATGTTTACTAATTTTCCAACTAATAGAGACACGGAGCATTTAAATATTGACCCAATTTATGATTGCCTTTTGAAAAAAGAACCATTTATCAATAAGAGAATTAAAATTTTACATAATCACCAGGGGACAAGATTACCTACTGGAAAAGAGTTGCAAGACTACCCAACAAAAAGAGTTGCTTCAATATTAGCTAACGAGAGGATAATTTCGCAACAGAATAGTTAACTTAGTTTCAATTTTCATAATTTTTCCTTAGTTGCTTTGATGTCCTCACTGATGTAAATCTAATAGTTTCTTTGCCCTACGTGGATCAGTAGTGACAATTGTATTTATTATTATTGGTGGTGGTTTTATTTGTTTTTAGTTTACTGTTTTTTCTTTTTTCTCTTTTGCTAAGGACGCCTAGTTTAGCTACAGCCGAAATATCCGCGTTATTTTAGTCTTTCATCTCTTTTCTCCGTACTGGCCGTAGTCTCGTTTGAGGTTTTTTGTTGAATGTTATCTCTCTTTGTTGTCAAGTCTGGCCAGTTTGGCTTAAGAACTTTGATTGTAATATGCCAAGCCATAGCCAGGCTGCTTAAGGGGGCAAAGCTTCCAGCAATATTCCTAGACTCCGAGCCAATGCCAAAAACTTGCACACAATACCTTTGATTTATTTATTAATTTGATAGCGAAAAATACAAAATTTCAGTTTATTGTAGATATTTGCTTGGCGCCTCAACAGTTGGGTTATATTTTAATCAGAGTTTGAACCATAAGAAAAAGTTGCTGTCATACCATCTTATCTTTTAATGTTGCAGGCTATCAAATTTTTCATTACCTCATTCATTTATTGCTGATTGTTTATAGGAGAACTTCCTGAACTCTGTAAGAAATTTAATCTTGTGGATGTGGAAATTAAATTCACTGAACGGAATTACCAAACTGTGGATAGCTTTAGAAAGCTCATGGAAGGCTTCAAACGCATCGACGACGCTAATACTGAGGTATATTTTATTAATTCTTAAATTTATTCTTTAGGTGTAAGGTATTTATATTTTCAAAAATAACTTATTAATTTATATTTTTTAACATATGTTTATTCATCAGCATATTTTATTCATTCTTGTATGATTCAAACTGATAATTTGAGCAAGTTTGATCTACTTCAAAGAATAACTTGATAAAATATAAATACTATTTAATTAGCACACAATTTAACAACAAAACATTTATAATGCGCAAATGCCAAGAATAAAACTGAGCACTACACTAATTGATATTAATAATTACCACACATACAAAATTATAAAAACAAATGAGTTTTTTTATAAAGAATTGTTTTAAAACCATTAACACTTTTTGAGAATTTTAAGTTTAAAATCCAATGGTCTCCAGGCAATCAGGGTAGTATGCCGAATATTGAAACCTTGTCTTATTGTTTAGAGCTAAAATGGAGTAATTGTGGCAATAGATGGATGACTGAACAAGACTGAAACAAATCTGAAAAATTATTAGCAAAGAAAACATAAGAAATTTGCATGCGATTTTAAACATTCGAATCCTAATTTCTAACTTTTTTTAACTAGCATAATTTTGCACAATTTGCTAATGATAATTTGTGAAAGGCAGATGTTGAAATAATTTGTTAACCCAAATAGTTGGTATTTTCGTGCTGAGTGTTTGGCATTGAGTGTTCGCCTGTATTACCTTACTTGATCTGTTTAGATAAATTGAATGTCTCAAAGAAACTCTGTAGAAGAGTATTAATCTTTTTATGCATTAAGGTCTCATTGTGCGTGGCTTAATGGCAGCTTGTTTCTGTTATTGTTTTTTTTTCATGCAGCTTTCCAGGACTTTTGCTCGCGCCTTTGGGTTCTGGGTCGCTGTTGAAGCCTTTAATTTTTTCAAAATACTTATTAGAAAAGTATATACATAAGAAAATGATTACATATATGCATATATATACATACATATATATATATATATATATATATATATATATATATATATATATATATATATATATAATATATATATATATATATATATATATATATATATATATATATATATATATATATATATATATATATATATATATATATATATATATATATATATATATATATATATATATATATATAAGTTTTTTCAAGAAAATACTTCTATCAAAAGCTTTATGTATCAAATTATTAAGTTGAGAAAATAATGGAGCTTTTCATTGCTCTGAAACTGAGATGTGGTGTGAAATGCTAATGCAACATTTTGCCTAGAATAAAGTTGAAATTTTAACATTACCCAAGTGGTTAGCACGCTAGACTGAAAATCCTTTGTCCTTGAACACAGGGGCTCAATTTCTGGTGTCGGGTAGATTATTGCAAAATATATCGTACAAAGAGTACGTTCCGGCAGAATAAGCTTCAGTCCTCTGAGCACAGCCTATATAAATACCAATTAAAAAAGTTTTTCGTACATAAAAAGAAAATCCTGTTAAAGTCAGCTTGAAGTAGAATAAACCTGAAAGAGGTAAATTGATTAGGCTAACTAGAATCATCCGTTAAGAACATCAAGGTCAAACCGAAGCTTTTCTACTTTTACCATTTACGAAATGAACTTGTAAGTACACTCCCGACTTATGGTTCCGACGCTAGAGTGCACTTGTGCTCTTTTCATTACACTTTTCAGCAAGATGGAATATCCTGCCTTATTTAGGTTTTAGACATCTGACGGTCCTAAGTGGGATATATGGAGTTGTTAAGTATCCCGTAACTACTTTATATGTGAGGTACCATTATTCTTAGGTTTACACTATATCCCAGTTTTTTCAACTTTTTTCTAACCTTGTCAATAGCCTCTTTGAATGAATTGATGATTTCTGACTTGATAGGTGGTTTAGAGAGGTATATCCTGAGAAAATAATTAATACTCATTACTTATATAGTTATTTAGAAAACTAACAACTTTATTTTCATTAATTCATGCGGTTCTAGAAGGTCGACTGATGCTTGAACAAAAATCTTCCGTCGGCTCCTTGAAGGAAGCAAGTCGTCTTAATAATGTCAACTCATGTGAGGTGATCCTGCATAAAGCTATTTTAGGGATAAACTAGAGGTATCTTTTCTGGAGTAGTGGAATAATGAAACAGGAAGAAAAACAGGAGGATGCTTTATATACGTTTCTAAAATACCACACAAATAATCACAGGTCGACTTGAAAAAATAAAAAAAAAAACTCGATCAAGAACCCAGAAATCCTATAAATACTTTGCAGATCGTAGAGAAAAGTACGAGTGTGTGTGATATTTTTCTGTTAGCCCCTTGAAGGAAACAAAGCGTCTGAGAAATGTCAACTCATGGGAGGTGATCTTGCATAAAGCTATTTTAGGGCGAAACTAGAGGTATCTTTTCTGGAGCACATACCTCTATGAAAAACACCTCAATGAAAAACAAAGAGTAGGATCCTTTATAGATAGATAGATAAATCGATTGATTTTTTCATACGAAAGCCCATTTAGGCCATGGTGATATACACAAAAAAAAGAAGAAATATAGAAACAAAACATAGACTGAAAAAAACACTAAAACTAATTATTTAAGAAAATTATGTGGATACTGAAAAATACTAAAACTAATTATTTAAGAAAATTATGTGGATACCTCATACCTACACAGACGAACTTTCCAATATTGTTTATATTTAAGTACCAGATACTTCTCAAAATTTCTAAAATAAAATCCTCCCCTGACCTCCCAACCAAAAATTTCCAAGCGCAATTCCTTCAACTCCCTACATTCTCTTAGAAAATGATACAAAAACTCATCCATCTCTCCACACATAGGCCAATTGTAAGGCTCATCCCTTAATCTATTTCCTATTTCTCCCTATATGCGTTTCTAAAATACCAGACGAATATTCACAAATCAAGTTCAAAATGCTAAAAAAAAAAAATGCTTAATCAAGAACCCAGAAATATTATAAATACTTTGCAAATTGTAGTGAAAAGTGAGATTACGTGATAGTTTTCCAAAGGCCCCTTGCAGGAAGCAAGGCGCCTGAAAAATGTCAACTCATGGGAGATGATCTTGCATAAGGCTATTGTAGGGAAAAACTACTGGTATCTTTTCTGGAGCAGTGGAATATTGAAAATAAAACAGTAGGATCCTTTATATGCTTTTCTAAAATACCAGACGAATATTCAAAAGTTCGGTTCATAAAACCAAAAGAAATTGTTGTCATAACTTCAAAATAACAGAAATTAAAAAAAAATTGTTTAAACTAAATTAAAGAGCCAAGAAATCAGAATGAATTTTTGGTCAAACAAATGAATAACATAAAAACGTAGACAATAACATACAAATACCATAGAAAATTGAAGATCCATGAAATTAAGATACAATTTTATATCGAACATACAAATAACGTAGAAACATGGACAATTTTTTTTAAAGAAAATGAAAGAGCCAAGACATTAAATTGAACTGTTAAGAATTAGAAATGAATAGTAAGATTCATAGTAAACGTTGAAGAAACCAATATTCCTTCTATTCCATAACCAGGGGTTAAAAATTTAACTGATGTTTTGCTGGGTAAAAAATTAGCTGATGAACGAAAGTATTGTTTTTGAATAAAGTTACCTACCTAAAAAAAATTCTAGCGCCTGTCTGCAGTCAAGAAATTTAAAAGTGCACAAAAATCATATATGTTGTTCCTGGTATGATATACTAACATCCAAAATTCGTTGTAAATTTCCAATGGATGACTTTTCGATAATATGTCCGGGTTGCAGCCGTAGCTAGGAACTCCTTAAAACAGAGTCGGATCAAAACACAAAGTTTTTCGTAAATAAACAGAAAATCCTATTAAATTCAGCTTGAAGTAGAATAAACCTGAAAGAGCTATCCTGTTGCAAATTTCAAACAGTCATTAAGTAAAACACTAAGCATTTGCCATAAGCAAAATTTTGTTAAAGTTAAAAAAAAAACTATTTAAACAGCAATAAATTTAAAATAAACAAATTTAACTCAAATAATAAACTTAATCAAGATAAACCTGAGGATTGCATTTGCATTTAGTAAATTCGCATTTGTTGCGTAAGTATTTTACTCTACGCTTTCTTCAATAGCGATAAAAACTCTTTTTTCTTATTATACAATTGCCCCCATTTGGGCATTCCCCAGGTTCTTCTTGATTTCTTTCTAATCCCTCTTCTCTTTGGCCAAATTTCTACATTTTAAAAATCTAAATTGATTTTTAGGCTTCCTCGCTCACTTCCACGTACAAAACATAGAAATATAACTTCTTTTATTCGCTCCTCTTCGGCTGGTTTCAGTGAAAAAAAACTGCTTGTATTTTGCAGTCATAAACATTCTTCGTTGTTTTTGACCAGCCTATAAAATTAAAATACAAGCAGTATTTCATCCATTGGACCTATCACAAATGCTGACTGGAGCATGAATGCAGTGGGTGACCATCCTCATCTGATCACGGAGACATTTTACTTTAGAAGAAACTATTAGATACATATTCTGATCTGGAAAGAATGGAAACTTTGTTTTTGCTTGAAAAGAACAAGACTGGTTAAGACGTGTCTTTGAAAACCGTGAAATTATGATTCATTTTTTTCCCCAAATTGCGCCCGCAACAACCTTTTCCAATACTAACATCGCGTTACTAGATCCCTTCTTCGTGGTCACCGCTGGTCACACGGGCTCAGCGTATCTCTCCGGTTTCCCTTGAAGCTCTCCCCTTCCTCCTTCCCCATTAACCCTCCCCATATCTCTAGATCTATCCTTGCTTAAAAAATGAGCCTCCCGTGTTTCGACTATAAGTCTGTTACATCCCACTTAGTAACATGTTTTCGCTATAAGAAGAAACTGCTCTTACAGAATCGTTGGAGCACCAGGAGACTTTTACCCCCGGCTCTCTCAATTTACCCACAACTTTTAGAATTGAACCTCTTGTCTTCCCATTTCATAACCGGTTTAGTAATCTGTCGGTCCACGGTGGTGAGTTTCAGCCTTACGACAAACCTACCTCCAATAACCAAAATGATAATATTTCAGTTTTAGATGATGTTCCCCCCACTTCCAGCATTAACTTATTACTTTCACCCCACCAAAGATGCCTTAGAATAAAATTGTTTTGAAGATATATGCTGTTAAAGAGTTTGATTAAAAAAATAGAAGTTATTTCTTCCCCGTTTCCTTCCTACGAACGCCGAAAGTTTGAATTTTGAAAATTTGTAACAGCTAAATTGAAACATACTGAAGTCCAGGCTCAAAATCCAGATCTCCTACAAATGACTGGTTTCCAAGATTTTGTAAAGCTACGCCAGGTCTACCACCAACTGGGAAAAAAGGAGGAGGAGCAATGATTTTCGAAAAGGATTGACTCTCTCCTACTCTTATCAAAATTCCTGGTCTAGGGGATAGCGATGAAATCATTTAGATATCTACTAAGCCCAGACGCTTGTCTCGGCCTTACACTAATTTAATCATTTGCTCATTTTATTATTCACTCGGACAGAGTGCTTATTCTCGTCGTTATTTTCATGATAGGCTATAAGCAAGCCTTGACTTCATGACAAAAAGGTACCCATTTTATAGCAGGAGACATAAACGAACCAAGTCTTAATTATCTTTGAAAAGATCGGAAGCTTAAGCAAATTGTTGATTTCCCTACTAAAAAAGGTGGAACCAATTTGGATGTTATTCACACCGACCTTAAAACCTTTTACAATACTCCAACTACCCTTCCCTCCCTCGGTGGTAGCTACTGTTTCTACTGTTTCCTATTACAATTGAAACCACTGCTAGTTTTTAAAACAAATTACTCAGACTCTGAATTTTCATTCCGGCCAATAACAAGTCAAGGTCTTTTTTATTTTGGATCTTGGATTATGTCAGAGACTAGGGATGATGTTTTGTCGTGTTTAAATCTAAATTCAGAGGTTAGTTTGTTCAAATAAAATTAATGACAAATTACCAGAATAGTATGCCAGAGGTTACCAAGAAGGTATATTCCACATATTAACCCTACATTAAAAATAAAATAACAGGACTAGTCCAATTGACACTAAAACTTTTTCGCCTTGGAAAGAAATATGAGGCCTTAACCCTCAGTAAGCAAATAAAGAAAGAAATACGTCGAGCTGTTTCTCGTTCTGGGAAGAATACATTAAATTACTTAAAAAAGAGCAAACCTCAGCAACGATTTAAGAAAGAGAAAGAAAAAGCAGGTCGCTTGTGCAAGAACCTCGATTTTCTTCTGTATGAACCACCTGAACAGACAACCAATGAGCTTAATAAACACCTAGCTAGCATTGTGCAAACAGTCCTCCAGTCTCGGAAAACCGTCTAATCCCTGAAACTCCAGAAGACAAAATCCCAGAAATTTCAACAAAGCAAATAATAAAAAAAATACACAAACTAAAAAAACTAGTGTTTGTCCCATTGCCATCCTAAGTGATCAAATAAAAGCATTCACTGATAAACTATCAACACCCCTTGCTAGTATTTTTAATGATATTATTAATTACATGTTACTTGGTACTGTTACTTGTTACATGTTACTGTTACATGTTATTAATTACATGTTACCCGTCGTGCTTGAAGCTGGACTATATTACTCCTATCCTGGACTATATATATTGAATGATTTCTTTGGAGTACGAGCAATAACCTTAACCACATTTTTCTTAAGAATATACAACAAGTTTTTTTTTAGCTAATTGGTTAAAGGCAGAGATCCTTGAACTGATTGGTTTACAATAGATTGGCAACCTGAAGGAGACATTTAATTCACACTACCTTGTGAGTCTTCTTGACCCCATTCTTGAAACCCTTGAAAACCCTGATACTTGGTTGAATCTTTTATTAATTAATCTCCAGAAAGTGTTTGACATAATTAATCACAATATTCTTGTAAATTAACTGCTGACTGAGTTTCAAGTGGGTCTCTTCTTATCTAAAATTGTTGCCTCGTTTTTAACAAATCGTTCTCAAGTGCTTAAATAAAAAATATTTATTCCGATCCCCTTCCTAATTTTGTGGGGTCCACCATTAAACCCAAATGGGTACAATTTTATTCTTTATAATGGTTAGTAGCCTCATAACTGACAACACAGTGATGGAAGTATGTGGACGTCCTGTCTGCACTTAAGGTTTGTCGACGAAATTTTAAAAGCTCAATTATGAATTACTTGACGATGTCACGCAGGAGGCTTCTTTTTTGGCGCTAATAAATAATAAGCTATAACAGTTAATCTTTTAAAATCATCCCCTTCTTTCAAAAATTCAATTCCTCCCAAAATATCTGTCACATGCATTAAATTACTTAGGGTGACAATTACTGCTGACTTGGAGAGGGATGCCCATGATAAAAAAAAAATCCTAAAACAAGCTTCTCCTTCGGTTTCCCTTCTAAAATTTTTGCTAAAATTTAATCTCCCCCCTCCCCAAGTTTCTTCTCCAACTTTATTGTTCTTTTATTCAGCCAATACTGAAGTTTGCGTGTCCAGTGTGGCGTTTCGGTCTTCCTTCAGAGCATATTTTTAAGATTGAAAATGTCCAAAAACAAGCACTTAGAATCATAACTGGTAAAGGGAAGATTCCATATCGTCATATACCTGGTAAGTTCAAGCTCACCACGTTGGCCGACAGAAGTGGCCTCCTATGCCTTCGTTTCGGTACCAATACCCTGTCTATTCTTGATTATCTTCCATCATCCCAGGACCCTACCTTCCCGCCCACAACAGACCGCCCCGTGTAAAATCTCAAAAAAATCCTCATACTGACTCCCATCCCAGCTAAACAAGAAAGATACCGGAAGAGTTTTGTTCCAAGTTTAGTTGAGTTACATAATAGCCAGAAAAATTAGTCATTAATTTTATAGTTATCTATTTATGTTCATTTTGAATTTTTAATGAAGTTTTGAAAAATTAAATTTGACTTATATTTATTTTCATTAATTTTATTTTTATCTATTTATTTTTTATTTCTGACTTCTTAACTAAGTGTTGGCTTTTTTATGTATTTTGTTCAATGAATTATGTTTTACGTGAACGTCAAGTTCTTATAACTTGACGTTATGTCAAACAAAATTAATTGTACAAAATACATAAGAAAACCAACTCTTAGTTAAGAAGTCAGAAATAAAAAATAAATAGATAAAAATAAAATTAATGAAAACAAATATAAAATATGGTGAGTATATATATATATATATATATATATATATATATATATATATATATATATATATATATATATTTATATATATATATATATATATATATATATGATAAAAATTTTTAGAATAAAATTCTATTCTATCTTTTAGTTATAGTTAGATAAAAAAAAAAGCCCTTCAAGATCACTATTGTACATAAGCGAAACTGTTGCACGTATTGGCCTTTAAGATAATGTTAATGTATGTGATTACCTTTTCTGCTGTTCCTCTCCCTCTTATCCGTCGTTATCCTCTCAGTTATCCGTCACTTCCCTCTCATCTTTTTTAGGGTTGGACTTACGTTATTTCAGTTCACGGCCAACTTTCAATTTCAGGCTGATGAGTAGTTACTGAAAGATCCTGATCATTAGAAAGTAATATTATTTTTTAAATTAGTTTTTAATTTCAGTGATGATCCAATTTTGTGTCAAATTTTTAACAAGTTTCACTGACATTCTGCAAAGAATTATTACTCCTTTATTCCATAATGGTATCGTAATAAGAGGAGATGGTATTAATCATTAAAAACCTGTCATTAAAATCATAAAAACCTGAATAAAATTTGAACAACATACAAATTGGAACAAATCATTGTCGGTAAAATTGAAGAAAGTAAAAGTCTGTGAAGATATTAACGTAAGACAATTGCCTTTTCATGATTTTGAATCTATGCTCTTTCCATGTTATTCCTCTCTCTTCTATAGTTCTAGATTGGGGGCTATTGAGCAGGGAACATTTTAGGAAAACAATTTTTACTTCATGAAACACAAAATAATTGTAGTTAACACATCTTAACATGCAGCTAAATTTCTTCTCCACTTCATTAAGTTTTTTTTCCGTTTTTATTTATCAACAAATATTGTGAGGAATTTGTGTTTTGTCTGTGAAAATGATATATTCAACTGAGGAGGACGCAAGACAACTATTGATAAACCGTAAAGTGCTGCCAAATTAAGTCTTGATCACACAAATAGTTTGTTTAAATTTTTGAAAATAGAACCGTGCGTAAAAATATTAGAGTCAAGGAAATAGACTGCGAATTTAAACAGTCTATTCACAAAGGGACTTGGTGTGAGAACTCTAATCTTAAGTCGTTGTGTTTCAGAAATTTTGCTGATTTTTCAACAGGTCGAGATTAAGCAACAGGTATAAGAGTTCTTGACGGGCGAGAATGACATAGCGAGACATCCTGAAATACAAAGACATTCAGTTTCTTGCTTTGTAAAAAAAATTGTCAAATGAACCCATATTTTAGGTCGCTTTCTATTATTTCAGACGTGTAATGTATAAGCACCCAGAATAAAAAATAAAAAAAACTTGTAAGCTATTGTCTCGGTTTCGTCAGAAACTTTTGACATTTTTCCTAGGGAACGGGATATTTTACGTGTGGAGGGGTGGGGTTAATAGCCTGGACCCAACGAAACTACCTTGTAAACTCAATAATAAATGAAATGTATTTTGGTTTGAAAATAATCTAGTTTTTCTTGGCAGTGATACACAACCAATTGCTCAACCATTCACAAGGGATATTGTGAAATTCAATCATTTTCATCACTTTTGATGCATTTGTTGCTATCTCAAATCACAAGGATTTATATAAATTTTGATCATGAATGAGGTTTGTATGAAAAAATCAATTTGCGATCCAATGGACACGAGAGTGAAAAATGATTAAACTAAACAAGAATAGAAAAATAAGCTTTTTATACTAGATTTTGGAGATCGACATGGAACTAGTAAATGACAGGGAGAGAAGGTTTCATTCAGACATATGCGCAGTGTTGGGAACAGTCGTAGGTAGGTAGGATTTTATTCCGGGCTTCCTCATAATCTTGTGATTTAGTCCTTACAAATTTAGTATATTCGCCTATTGCTGAGTTTTCTCGAAGTTTCTCCTCATAATTATATTGTAGAACCCTGAATAAAACTCCTCCCTACGTGCATCATTCGGTGACCACCCACCAGCCCTTCAAATACTCTTTGTATGTAGCTTTCTATTCTAATTGGTTACGCTAATAACCCATTTTTACATTAAGAACCATTTTTACGATGAGAAACATTTTTAAGAATCCAGGTTTTTCACCATATTTACTTACTTACTTTTACATTAAAAAATTAATTATATGGAATGGAGTTAAAAGTGGTATGTATCTTAGAAAAAGTTTTGCTATTCATTTCTGTAATTTTTTTTAATTACTCATCCAGATATTTTACTTTTTACTCATTATGTTGCTACTATGCTACTATGTATATTATCTTATTATATTACTAATATGTTTACTTTTCCATAACGCAATATAAACTTCTGTAGCATAAAATTCTATTTAGAGCTCGAGTCCATCTAAAACTGCTTATGGTAAGGATAATTGTTGCTCCTTAAGATTACATAGCATAGCCTAAACTCTTAAATTATGCTAGTTTCAAAGGTTTTAAGACACATTGTGAAAGGTACATAACTCTTGCTTCGCTGTTCCCAAAAAGAGCTCGTTTTGCCATTTTATTTTAATTTTTTATTTTACAATTTTCGATTTTGTTCAATTTTTGATTAGTTTGACAAAATATTATAGTCTTGTCATTTCTCTTAAGTTGTCGTTATATGCTAAATTACAATTGAGGCGATAAGAAGAAAAAATTTACAATGAAGCAATAATTTAAATGAACACAAATTCTCACAAAAAAACATTTGGTAGCCACTCCCCCAATACCTCCTAAATGCTAAGGAGTGGCACAATGATTTTCCTACTGCTTTATAATATTTTTTATACCCCTTCCCTCTCCATCTGATGACTGTACATATATGTCTGGCAATCAAAGCCAGTGATGTCCATCACTCAAAATTAGATTTTGGAGTGAGGAAGAATTAGCGACAGTACTAGAAGGATTAAAAAATAATAAGGCCCCAGGTGCTGATAGTATGATTAATGAGTTCCTTAAATATGGTGGCTCTGAGGTTAGGAATAAGCTACTGAAGATTATGAACATGATTTTTGAAAAAGGGGAAGTACCCAATGATTTTGGGAAAACCTTAATTAAACCACTGTATAAGAAAGGTGACAAGAGTGAATGTCGTAATTATCGAGGCATTAGTCTGGTCTCTGTAGGTAGCAAATTACTGAGTAATATGATACTTTTTAGACTGAGACATGCTGTAGACAAAGTTTTAAGGGAAGAACAATGCGGTTTTAGAAAAGGTAGAGGATGTGTCGACCATGTTTTCACTCTTAGGTTAATAATTGAGAAGTCCCTTCGTTGTCAAACACCTTTGGTCCTTAGTTTTATCGATTATGAGCAAGCTTTCGATTCTGTTGATAGAAAAGCGTTAACAAAGGTCTTATCGTTATATGGTATACCAGAAAAATACATTAAAGTGATTTGCGCTATGTACGAGAATAATACTGCTGCGGTTAAGGTAGGAAATGAGGTTAGCAACTGGTTTTGTATTAAATCAGGAGTTAAGCAGGGTTGTGTTCTATCCCCCTTTATATGGATCATTTTGATGGACTTCGTCTTAAGGAGCACAGGAAAGGCAATTGGAGACCATGGAATCAAATGGGGAGGAAGAACGCTCCTGGACTTAGATTATGCTGATGATTTAAGCATATTAGATGAAAGTGTGAGCAAAATGAATGAATTTTTAGAGGTTTTACGATTTCAGGGTGCTAAAATAGGCTTGAAAATTAATCTTAAGAAGACTAAGTCACTAAAGCTAGGAATAAGTGAAGATGAACAGGTGACCTTAGGTAACGAAAAGATTGATCAGGTTGGGAGCTTCAGTTACCTTGGTAGTATTATTAGTAAAGATGGTGGGAGTAGTGAAGATGTTAAAAGTAGAATAGCTAAAGCTCAGGGTGTTTTTTCACAGTTAAAAAAAGTTTGGAAGAATAGAAAGATAAGCCTACAAACCAAGATTAGAATATTGGAAGCTACAGTGATGACAGTGGTCAAATATGGCTCTGAAGCATGGACACTCCGAAAAGCAGATGAAAATTTACTAGATGTTTTCCAGAGAAATTGCCTACGGATTGTTCTGGGTACCCGGCTGACTGACCGTATTTCAAACAGTAGGTTGTACGAAAAGTGTGGTTTAATCCCGCTTTCTGGGGCTATAATGAAAGAAAGGTTGAGATGGCTAGGCCACGTTCTACGGATGAAGGATGACAGATTACCGAAGATTGTCCTTTTTGGCCAACCGTATGGGGCTACACGGAAAGCAGGTCGTCCTTGTCTGGGTTGGGAGGATGTCATAAATAAGGATTTAAAGGAAATGGGAACTTCCTGGGAGGGTGTAAAGAGGGAGGCTTTAAATAAATTAGGTTGGAGGAGGAGCGTGCGTAGCTGTGTTGGCCTCAGGCGGCTTGGTGCTGCAGTGAGTTATTAGTAGTAGTAGTAGTAGTAGTAGAAAATACATTTTTCAAAATCTAGGGGGAGTGACAATTTTTTTTTCACTGAAAGTACCGAAAAGAAAATTTCCAATGAAAATCTCGTAAATTGTATTTTTTAAACCTAGGAAGGGGAATGTCAAGGGGGTCGCAATAATACCCCAATTGACACCACTTACACCAATTAATTCCATCTAAATTAACGAAAAGCAGTTAGAGAATCTAACATCCCTCATCTGTAAAAGGTGGTGTAACTGTTTTAACCTGTGTTTCATTATAACCCTAAAGGGTGGAATGAACTGCGTTTAACCGAAACTTACTTAATTACTTAGAGATTTATGAGCCCCCTTTCTCTCGAGTAAAACTTGGTTTTACAAAAAGTATCATAACTCATACAGATCTAATCTGTAATCTGCCCATTTTTCAAAGTGCAATTTGTTTCTTGACGAAGATAACTGACAATTGTAAAGTTACTAATTAATCAAAATGAGTATTTTGTAATTGTTGTAATTTTTTACTTCTTCTACAACTTAAATTAATAAGAAAACAATGAATACTACACAACACTTAAAGAAGTTCCTCCTCTCTCCACCGACAAATCTAGGGTCAGAGCATCCTACTTCCTCAAACAAGTTTTTTTTTTAATATGGTCAAACAAGTTAAGATATCAAAAATGGAAGCCGGTGTTTAATCCTTCCCTCTGGAATACAGTCAATCAGTTTCGACTCATACAAAAAGATTAACATTCAATTCCTGACGTAATGAGCATCCTCTTAAGTTTCTACGACCTTGAGGTGGAGGTGGGGATGAGGAAGGGGAAGTTCCCCTCCTATGTGGAATTAATTTTGATAATTTTTTGGGTTTAATGATACTCTTTAATCTCATAGAAACAGCGTAGATCAGAAATATTCTCAGAAACCAATAGGGGTTAAATATCGATTTTACAATTTTGATGTATTTTGAAGTTTTTGCACTCCCTCCCACAGAAAATTCCCCGACCTACAAGAAAAAGTCTTATAACCACCCTGAGGATTATATGTAAATTTTACTTCCACCCTCCCATCGTCTCTCCCTTAGAACAAATTCTGGGTTTATCCGAAGGCTCAATGAGAGTTGAAATCTTTGGGCATAAACCATCACCATTTGAGGCATCAAAAGAACTGATGCCTCAAACTTCCTAACTGCGAAAGAAGTAGAGCCCCATTGTAGAGGTTTAAAGACCTTATTTGCAAATATTTGGATCGGTAAAACAGCAGAGAATATACCTAAGATAGTGAGGTTTTAGTAAACCTTGAAAGTATTTTGGCTTACAAGATAAACAAGGGGAAGGTGGAGGTGGAAACTAATGTGCAATTCTTAGGGTCGTATTCAGGATTTGTGTTGATGTTTTTCAGCGTTGGGGATTAGTACAAAAACACGAAGAAACGCACCAAATATGTGAAATTAATATTTAACCTCTCTTGAGTTCCGGGAAAATTTTTAAATTTGTCACAATCACAGTAATTTTCTAAATGATAAAGAAATCACTGAAAAAGAAACTAAGGCTTTAGAGATTTTTAATAATGATATTCGCACTTAATAATTTCTCACTCAACACTGCTTTTCCATTTACAAAAAAAAATTGAGTAAAAAAACGGGTTTAATTTCTATAAAACAGTGAACAAAAATAAAATATATTAACTACACTTTAATTAACGGAATAAAAAATAGAAATACTCTAAATATTTCGACCCCACGTCTGGGAGCCATTCTCAATGGAAAAAAAATTACAAACCGACAATTAGGAGATAGTCCAAATTTTATACCTTTTCAAGGATTTCCTTTTGTTCTTTGGTTAACTCCTTTTTGCTTAAATTAATTACACCTGGTCCTGGGACATGTTTAGAGTTATACGTTGAAATATGTTGTCTTTCATTTATATATTTATTTTTGTTCACTGCTTTATAGAAATTAAACCCGTTTTTTCTTTACTCAATTTGTCGTATCTTCACACTATAACAAGACAGGCCAAATCAGTTGTAATTTGGTCAGGGAATTTGGTAGAAGGGGATCGGGTCCATGAATCATTTAATTGTTTTAATCTTTATTTCCAGATTATAATTGAAACTCCAATTCTCTAGTTTGTCTCGAAGTTCCTAATAAGCCCTGATAAAAGTCCTATTCTTTGCGTTTTGGGTTCACATAATAACGCATTAATATTGAACTGCCTCTATGTAAAATATCATGCTGACTTCTCAATATTTTCACTTTTCTTAATATTTCTTTTAACCGGCTCCAAAAAAAGAACTTCCGTAAATGTGCTAAGAATTGTGACTGGATCTATTCGCATTTCGCACAACACCAGCGCTGCATATGGGACATTTGTCTTTGAATTTGCATACTGTATGAAATGTCTCTTGAGATTAGAATAAAGTGAATTTAAACAAAATATGCATATTTTTCTCACAACTTATAAATTTTATGGGCACGCATAAACGATACCAATCAATTCTCTTTTCTATTGTCATTAGTTTCATCATGCAGCATTAGGAGACCGTAATTTGCTTTTGAAGAAATTGGAGACATAAAAACGATATTCAGTGTAACCCCCTGAAATTTATACTCCCATACCCTGATTTACCAAAGAAAACTCCTGTGTGTTTTTTATAGAATTCAAAATTTTTGTACAAAGATAAAAAGGGGATTGTAATTTTCAAACTCTAGGAATCACTTTTCCCTTCCAATTAGTGCCCCTGGCAATTTTTCTTTAATTCAAGGTTTCTGCCACCGTGCTACCAGGAATTTTTTCAGATTTTCTGTATATTCATTGTCAAACAATGCAAAATGGATAAGTTAATAATTCTAACTTTATTTTTTGAATACTGTCAAATTTAAGATAGGGTCGCTATTTAAATGTGGGGAATATGTCATAATATAATGTTTCACAATCTGTGTAAAAACTTAGATTTATCCTATACCTTTACTTACACAGGGCTGCCAGTGATTTTAGTTTCAACTTTGACTCACTGATGTCAATTCTATTCAAACAGTTCTTCGTAACAAACTGTAGTAAGGAGCGACCCGGCTCAATAGTAACTGAAACTCTAAAAAATGGAATTTTGATGACAATAGTTGCATCAAAAGAATTGCATTTTTACGCTGATTCTAAATATATAAGTTTCATCAAGTTTATTTTTGCACATCAAAAGTTACGAGCCTGAGAAAATTTGCCTTATTTTAGAAAATAGGGGGAAACACCCTCTAAAAGTCAAGGAATATATCTAGGTTAGGCTAGGTTAAATAGAAGGAAAACCCCCGTAAAAGTCAAAGAACGAAAGTCACAACATGAGATTCAGCGTATCAGAGAACCCTACTGTAGCAGTTTCAAGCTCCTATCTACATACATGTAGAATTTTGTATTTTTTGCCAGAAGACGGATCACGGATGCGTGTTTATTTGTTTTTTTTTTTGTTTTTGTTTTTTTCAGAAGAGCAAGGCATTGAGGAGGGGACAACCCCTCTGAAAATTGAATAGTTTCTGTTCGTTTTAATGTCGCTCCTTACTTGCAGTTAAAAAACTTGTTTTTTTCATTTAATTATCAATTTAAATCGACAAACCCACGAAAAAATCCTTACAAAAAATTCAGAATTATAATAAATCAAGAAATAAAATCTACCTGAACTGATGTTGACTTTACGAAAATTCAAACTAACCTGAATCAGAAAATTGTATAGGACAAGTCAAGTTTTTTTTTCATTCAATCGGATCTGGGATTTTAGTCAAGTTCATTTTTATTGCGAAATTCAATGGTTACCGTCAAAGTTTGTTCGTCATTATTTTCACTTAAAGTTCAAAAGTCGTTTGGCATACTTGTCAGGCTAATCAAAGACACATGCTCTAACATTATGCTTTATTCTTCAACTGCCTTTTTTATAAGAATTCATCATTAGATTTTATAATTTTTTGGATATGCCAACTGCCTGTATTTAAATTTACATGACTCTTATACTGAATAATATCAATATTTTCCAGTCACTGAAGTGTTTCTGTGGTGGATTGGAGGCAGGGGTGGATCCAAAATTTTTTTTTGGAAAGGGGGAATAGGTCGCTCCGATAAACTAGCGAACAAAGAAATGCAAGCAATTTAAAGTGAAATTCAACGATTAAACGTCGAAGGTAGGTAGTGGGGTACTTGTGTACATAGTGGCGTACACGAAAAATGAAGTTTGGTTAATCCTAATGATATATACCAAAATATGATGAAAATATAATACTTTAAAACAAATTGGGTTTTATATTTGTGCATTAGCAGGGGGGTTAGGGGGTAGGGGTAAATTATAGGGGGTCCCCACACAAAATGTGTTTGCTACAGTTATTTTGCATACGAAGTAATATTTGTTTTCTAACTTCACGTTGTCCCAACACTTAACCCCTACCCCTTTATACGCAAATAAATAGCCCAAATTA
The DNA here is from genome assembly GCF_032884065.1 of Artemia franciscana. Taxonomy (NCBI): domain Eukaryota; kingdom Metazoa; phylum Arthropoda; class Branchiopoda; order Anostraca; family Artemiidae; genus Artemia; species Artemia franciscana. The sequence goes on along the minus strand of NC_088874.1, from coordinate 5,441,490 downwards.
TATAAATCTAATATAATCTGTCACCTGCTTTCCACTGAGCGTAAGCTAATTGTCCCTTAACACAGATATATTAAACCGGTTTCTTCTCGAGTGTCCACCATTATGTGCACAAGTACTGGTTGCAGAAATGTTTGTAAATTTAATCAAAAATCTTCTGAAGGGTTAAAGTTATAATAAATCTGTTGAAATTAAAATGATATTAAAATATTTATACAAATAAATGGTAAGTTATAAAAACAAGCCAGCCGTAAAAAAAAAAAAAAAAAAAAAAAAAAAAAAAAAAAAAAAAAAAAAAAAAAAAAAAAAAAACTGTTCACACTTCACAGTAAAAGAATTTAATTTTAATATTTGATGATATTATCCCCAAATCCAACGTTATGTTAGGAGGGAGGGGCAGCCCCACCCAGATCAGCCACTGACTGGAGAAGTAAGGATTCTGTAGAGGTCCAATAGCTTGGAGAGGAAGTTTCCTTTTTAAAACACTAGAAAATCAATTCTTTTGGCCGTGGATTTTTTTTCCTAAAATCGTGTCCCTTCTAATGGAGCAATAAATCACTTATGGATTTTATATCTTAATTTAGATTCCACCCATGCTTTAAGATTTAATGGTACTTAGTGCATTATAAACGTGACTTAATAAAATTAAACTTAGAAGCCATTTCCCGAACTGGGGGGAAAAGGCTCACATGACATTTTTGTGACTGGAGGGAGAGGGGTATGAATTCTAGTGAACACAAATAATAGGTGATTTCTATGAAAAATAGAAGATATTGACAAAAAAATAAAGATTTAAGATAAAGAGAGGGACAAAGAACCCATTGTGTATTTTCCTGAAAAGGGTCGGAAGATTATGATAAGCTGTAAAAAAAAAAATACATCTCTCCATTCAACCAAAGGGCTAAAATCAGACCGAATGCAGGGTCTGGCCAGGACTCTTATATTATCCATACATCACAGATAGAAGAACTTTGAGATACGAAAATAGGAGGTTGAAATACATTTGAAAGAGGCCCATGTAACAGTGCAAAAGTAAACGAAGCACGTGTGCACTGAACGAATACTTAAGAAGGGTTTAACAGTAGATGGATTTTCAAGCTTTACAACTAGTCTGGGGTTTTCATAGAGATACTAAACTTTGCAAATTTGATAGGTAAGTCAACATCCAATTAATAGGACAATATGAAATATATGATTGAATCAAGATAAAGAAAAGAAAATGTATATAGATCCAGGGGATGTGCGATTCAGTTTAGGTAATATACCAAAATTCCTGGCAATCTTAACCTTTAAAGCGTTAATGTAAAATTTGTAAGACTTATTCTCATCAAGAAAGATTCCAAGGAATTGGATATGGTCAATTTAAGATCTAAGGAGAGTACCAGATGACGTATGTATCAGATAAATACTCGGAACTGCTGAATTCTAGAAAATAAAAAAGAATTTGAAACATTAAGAGCCAAGTTCACAATAAACCATGAAAGAGGTCTCTCAAATAAAGCAAGAAATTTTTTCTCCAGTTATACTTGATCGAATCTGACTGTACCTATCGTACTGTCATCATCGAAGGCAACTAGGCTGTCATCAGAGTTTGACTGGCGCCTGGGTTCACCAACACGGTTGGAGTGGATCAAATAGCAACAAAAGTTTGGAAACACTTCTTTATTGCATAAAAAAACATCTTCAAAATCTCAGTAACGGATTAGGGTTAACAGGGTAACGAGTGGGATATTGACATAAATAAAAATGCAATACTTGCATCCAAGGTTGTCGAAATGGTGCATCTGCGATATCTTAGGAAAGGGTAAGCAAATTAAGATGAAACTGTCGGGCATGTAGATGGGAAGGATTAAACAGTACTTGTCTATACTAAAGGGTGTAACAAGATTAGTGTTAGAATTCCGTCAGCCCTATAGAACCCCAAATATTTGACAGATTTTCAAGCCATATATTTGTATATTTTCCCCTGTGCCTATGCATCAAAAGTATATAGTTCAAATAGTATTAAAAACACAAGAGTCAAGAGCTCATATGGCACTTGTGATGAGGTTGGAAGAGCAAAGAGCTTCTTCCGTCTAAGTTTCATTGCGATCTCTCCACTCTAAGCGTTTTCCAAGATTTTCGGTTTCCCCCTCCAACTCCCCCAATATCATCAGATCCGGTCAGATCTAGAACAAGAGCTCTGAGACACGAGGTCTTTCTAACCTTCCACTCCCCACCCCAGATGGTCAAATCGGGGAAGTTACTATTTCTAATTTAATCTAGTCGGGTCCCTGAAACGCCTGCCAACATTCAACGATCGCTATATTGATCATGTGTCTATTTTCTGATCTTCTTCATGTAAAAATTGGGCTGGTCCGAGATTCAAGCCTGATACCTCTTGGATTCTAAGCAAGAATCATACCCCCCCCCCCTAGACTACAATAGACTACGCCATACTTAAGAAGAACAATCATTTGTTTTATCAGCAAATAAAATTATTCTCAATTATCTTGTTCACTCGCTCTCCCCCCCCCCAAGATGGTCGAATCAGAGAAGAGACGATTTCTAATTTAATTTCGTCTGGTCCCTGATGTGCCTGCCAACTTTCATTGTCCTAGCTTATCTGGAAGTGCCCAAACTAGCGATTTCCCCCAACTCCCCCAAAGAGAGTGGATCCGTTCTAGTTATGTCAATAGCGTATCTAGGACATGTGCTTATTCTTCCCACCAAGTTTCACCCAAATCTCTACACTCTAAGCGTTTTCCAAGATTTCTGGTTCCCCCTTCAACTCCCCCCCCCCCCCAATGTCACCAGATCCAGACAGGATTTAAAACAAGAGCTCTGAGACACGAGATCCTTCTAAATATCAAATTTCACTCAGATCTGATCACTCGTTCGTAAGTTAAAACACCTGTTTTTTTCTAAATTAACCCCCCCCCTCCAAATCCCTCAAAGAGAGCCAATCCACTCTGGTTATGTTAATCAATTATCTAGGAGTTCTGCTTATTCGTCCCACCAAGTATCATCACGTTCTCTCCACTCTAAGCGTTTTCCAAGATTTCTGGTTTCCTCCTCCAACTCCCCCCAATAAGACCAGATCCAGTCAGGATTTGACATAAGAGCTCTGAGACCCGAGGTTCTTCTAAATATCAAATTACATTAGGATCCAATCACTCGTTCGTAAGTTAAAAATACCTCATTTTTTCGAATTTTTCCAAAGTACCGAATTAGGCCCCCCTCCAACTCCCCCAAAAACAGCGAATCTAATCCAGTTATGTTAATCACGTATCTAGGACTTGTGCTTATCCTTCCCACCTAGTTTCACCTAGATTTCTCCACTCTAAGCGTTTTCCAAGATTTCCTCCCTCCAACTTCTCGCAATGTTACTGGGTCCTGTCAGGAATTAAAATAGAGCTCTGATTTACGAGGTCCTTCTAAATAACAAATTTCATTAAGATCAGATCACTCGTTCGTAAGTTAAAAATACCTTATTTGTTCTAATTTTGCCGAATTCACCCTCCCCCTCCAACTCCCCCAAAGAGAGTGGATCCGTTCCGCTTATGTAAATCAAGTATCTAGGAATTGTGATTTTTACACACCAAGTTTCATCCCAATCCCTCCACTCTAAGCGTTTTCCAAGATTTAAGGTTTCCCTATCCAACTCTTCCCAATATCACCAGATATGGTCAGGATTTAAAATAAGAACTCTGAGACAAGATATTCTTCTAAATATCAAATTTTATTAAGATCCGATCACCCGTTCGTAAGTTAAATATATCTCATTTTTCCGAATTAACCGTCCTCCCACTCTCCCCCTCCCCTTCCCAGATAGTCGAATTGGGGAAACGACTATTTCTAATTTAATCTGGTCTGGTCCCAGATACGCCTGCCCAATTTCATCGTCCTAGCTTATCTGGAAGTACCCAAACTAGCAAATTGGGACACACAGACCAACAGAAATTGCGATCGCTATATGTCTCTTGGTAAATACCAAGTGAAAACAATTTTGTTCAAAATAAGTAAACCAAATATATTCTCTGAGGCCAACCTGACCTTGACCTGAATTAACCTGATGATGACAGGCACAGGTCCTGTCGAAATTATCATTAGAAGAAAAATCAATCACCTGACATCCATAGCCTAGGTAAGCTTATTACCATCTATCATTATTAAGGTCAATTTCCTAGGTTGAAAGCTAATTCTATTAAGATAGCATTGAAATACGTACCGAGATTTCCTCCTTTCTCATTGGCTTAATTGCTCTCTTGAGGGTTGTACCAGAATATTTGAACTCTGTTGACTTCCTTGAGATATTACGACCGGATTTAAAGGGAATTTAAATTTTTCACATGTCTAATTGGCAACAGCTGACCATTGGAATTTGGTTGGTTACAAGTCAGATAACAGTTTAGCATTTGAATTTTCACAATGGGCAGAAAAAAAAGCAAGAACAAATAAGGGACAGGAAAACCTGAGACATTGGTAAGTTCTATCTCAACGTTATAGTAGAATATATTACTTTTATTCATTTACAAGTTACATTTTCAAACAGTTCGTGGTAACAAACTGCAGTAAGGAGCAACCAGGCTCAATAGTAACACAAAACTCTAAAAACCGAAGTTTTGGTACAAATAGTTACATCAAAAGAATTGCATTTTAATGCTGATTTTAAATATATAAGTTTCATCAAGTTTAGTTTTACCGGTCAAAGGTTACGAGCCTGAGAAACTGAGCGTTGTTTTAGAAAATAGGAGCGAGGGAGGTGGCCTAGTTGCCCTCCAAGTTTTTGATTGCTTAAAAAAGCAACTAGAACTTTTATTTTTTTACAAACGTCTTCATTGGTAAAAAATATACGTAACTTACGTAACGAACTTCTATATTAGTATGTTTTTATTGCGTATATTAGGGGGTTAAACCATCGTCGATACCTCGCTCTTTACACTAAAGCTTAGATTTTGTCCCAATTCCTTAAGAATGACCTCTAAATCACAAAGGCCGTAGAATAAATAGTTGAAATTACTAGAAATACTTTAGCGTAAAGAGTGAGGTATAACGAGAAGGTAAACCCCTCATATGCGTAATAATTTTTGTTCGTTTTAAGTTTTAATGCTGCTCCTTACTTTCACTAGAAAAAAAACTTTTCATATTTATTTTTTGTTGTTTTTTCAAATAATGCTAGAAAATCCTGCGTCCCCTTCATTGAAATCCTCTTCCCCCATGAGAAGTTTCTCCATGGAAATATCCTCCCAAGTAACCCCCCCCCCTCAACTCCCCCCTAAACCAAAAAAACTCCCTGAAAACGTGTGTACACTTCCGAGTACTTATTACTATATGTAAACACAGGTCAAAGTTTGTGACTTGCAGCCCCTCCCACGGTGACTGCGGGGGAGTGAGTCGTCCCTAAAGACATAGTCATTAGGTTTTTCGACTATGATGAATAAAATGGCTATCTCAGAATTTTGATCCGGAGACTTTTGGGAAAAATGAGCGTGGGAGGGGGCCTAGGTGCCCTCCAATTTTTTGGTCACTTAAAAACGGCACTAGAACTTTTAATTTCCGTTGGAATGAGCCTTTTTGCGACATTCTAGGACCACTCAGTCGATAAGATCACCCCTGGGAAAAAAAAAAAAAAAAAAAATAATAATAAACACGCATCCGTGATCTGTCTTCTGGCAAAAAAATGCGAGATTCCACATATTTGTAGATAGAAGCTTGAAACTTCTACAATAAGGTAACGGGAACAATAAGGTAACAACAAGGTTCTACGTTAAGATTCTATGACTTTTAGGGGGTGTTTCCCCCTATTTTCTAAAATGAGGCAAATTTTCTCAGGCTCGTAACTTTCGATGGGTAAAACTGGTCTTGATGAAACTTATATATTTAAAATCAACATTAAAATGCAATTCTTTTGATGTAACTATTGGTATCAAAATTCCATTTTATAGTGTTTCGGTTGCTATTGAGCCGGGTTGCTTCTTACTACAGTTCGTTACCACGAACTGTTTGATTGGTTATATTTTCCAGCAGATGACTTTTTATTTTCTCCAGCTGGGCTTCAGTTGTAGCTAATTGTTCGTAAATCGGGGCGATACTTGAAGACACCGAGTTAGACCATAATTTATCTCTTGCTTTCAGGGCTTAAAAGGTCTTAGAAAAAGTTTCGTAAATTTCTGTGGTATTAACAAGTTTTTGTGGCACTTTGTATTTACGAAGTGACATATAGTGATCATAAATTCTGTCGATCTGTCTATCTGTCTATCCCTGTTTTACTAGTTTAGGCACTTCCAGATAAGCTAGGACGATGAGATTTGGCAGGCGTATCAGGAACCAGACTAGATTAAATTAGAAATAGTCGTTTCCCCAATTCGATCATCTGGGGGGAGTGGGGAGAAGGTTAATTCGAAAAAAAAGACCGGGATGAAACTTGGTGGTAAAAATGAGCACAAATCCTAGATACGTGATTGACATATTCGGAACGGGTCCGCTCTCTTTGGAGAAGTTGGGGTGAGGGTTAATTCTGAAAATGAGAAAAATCAGTACCAGCCAAGATTAAATTAGAAATAGTCATTTATCCGATTCGACCGTCTGTGGGGGGGGGGGAGTGGAGTGACGGTTAATTCGAAAAAATGAGGTGTTTTTAAGTTACGAAGGAGTGATCGAATCTTAATGAAATCTCATATTTAGAAGGATCTTGCAACTCAGATCTTTCATTTTAGATCTGGCTGAATCCAGTTTCATTGGGGAGAGTTGTGGGGGGGGGTATCAGAAATCTTGGAAAACGCTCAGAGTGGAGAGGTCAGGATGAAATTTGGTGGCAAGAATAAGCACACGTCCAAGATACGTGACTGACATAACTGAACCGGATCCGCACTCTTTGGGAGAGTTGGGGGGGGGGGGTAATTCGGCAAAATTAAAAATGAGGTATTTGTAATTTATGGACGGGTAATCAGATCTTAATGAAACTTAATATTTAGATGGATCTTGTGCTTCAGCACTCTTATTACAAATCCCAACTCGGTAAGAGTAGGCGGAGGTGGAGGGGGAAACCGAAAATCTTTGAAAATGATTAGAGTGAAGAGATCGGGATGAAACTTGGTGGGTAGAATAAACAAATATCGCAGATACGTGATTGACGTAACCGGACTGGATTTGCTCTCTTTGGGGGAGTTGGGGGGAGGGTTAACTCTGAAAAATTAGAAAAAATGAGGTATTTTTAACTTAGGAAAGAGTAATCAGATATCAATGAAATTTGATGTTTGGAAGGATATCGTGTCTCATAGCTCTTATTTCAAATTCCGACCGGATCTGGTGACATTGGGGGGAAGATGGGAGGTGAAACCTAAAATCATGGAAAACGCTTAGAGTGGGGGGATCGGAATGAGACTTGGTGGTAAAAATAATCTTAAGTCCTAGATATGAGATTGACGTAACTGGAACGGATCTGCTCTCTTCAGGGGAGTTGGGAGGAGGAGGGTTAATTCTGAAAAATTAAAAAAATAAGGTATTTTCAACTTACGAAGGAGAGATTGGATCTTATTGAAATTTGATATTTGGAAGGATATCATGTCTCGGAGCTCTTATTTTAAATCTCGACCGGATCCGTTGAAGAGGAAGTTGGGGGGAGACCTAAAATCTTGGAAAATGCTTGGAGTATAGGGGTCGGGATGAAACTTGGTGGTAAAAATGAGCACAAATCCTAGATACGTGATCGACATATTCGGAACGGGTCCGCTCTCTTTGGAGAAGTTGGGGTGAGGGTTAATTCTGAAAATGAGAAAAATCAGTACCAGCCAAGATTAAATTAGAAATAGTCATTTATCCGATTCGACCGTCTGTGGGGGGGGGAGTGGAGTGACGGTTAATTCGAAAAAATGAGGTGTTTTTAAGTTACGAAGGAGTGATCGAATCTTAATGAAATCTCATATTTAGAAGGATCTTGCAACTCAGATCTTTCATTTTAGATCTGGCTGAATCCAGTTTCATTGGGGAGAGTTGTGGGGGGGGGGGTATCAGAAATCTTGGAAAACGCTCAGAGTGGAGAGGTCAGGATGAAATTTGGTGGCAAGAATAAGCACACGTCCAAGATACGTGACTGACATAACTGGACCGGATCCGCACTCTTTGGGAGAGTTGGGGGGGGGGGTAATTCGGCAAAATTAAAAATGAGGTATTTGTAATTTATGGACGGGTAATCAGATCTTAATGAAACTTAATATTTAGATGAATCTTGTGCTTCAGCACTCTTATTACAAATCCCAACTCGGTAAGAGTAGGCGGAGGTGGAGGGGGAAACCGAAAATCTTTGAAAATGATTAGAGTGAAGAGATCGGGATGAAACTTGGTGGGTAGAATAAACAAATATCGCAGATACGTGATTGACGTAACCGGACTGGATTTGCTCTCTTTGGGGGTGTTGGGGGGAGGGTTAACTCTGAAAAATTAGAAAAAATGAGGTATTTTTAACTTAGGAAAGAGTAATCAGATATCAATGAAATTTGATGTTTGGAAGGATATCGTGTCTCATAGCTCTTATTTCAAATTCCGACCGGATCTGGTGACATTGGGGGGAAGATGGGAGGTGAAACCTAAAATCATGGAAAACGCTTAGAGTGGGGGGATCGGAATGAGACTTGGTGGTAAAAATAATCTTAAGTCCTAGATATGAGATTGACGTAACTGGAACGGATCTGCTCTCTTCAGGGGAGTTGGGAGGAGGAGGGTTAATTCTGAAAAATTAAAAAAGTAAGGTATTTTCAACTTACGAAGGAGAGATTGGATCTTATTGAAATTTGATATTTGGAAGGATATCATGTCTCGGAGCTCTTATTTTAAATCTCGACCGGATCCGTTGAAGAGGAAGTTGGGGGGAGACCTAAAATCTTGGAAAATGCTTGGAGTATAGGGGTCGGGATGAAACTTGGTGGTAAAAATAAGTACAAGTCCTAGAAACGGGATTTACATAGCCAGAACGGATCTGCTCTCTTTGGGGGAGCTGGGGGGGGGTAATTCTAAAAAATTAGACAAAATTAAGTATTTTAACTTATGAAAGAGTGATCGTATCTTAATGAAATTTCATATTTAGAAGGATCTCGAAACCCAGATCTCTCATTTTAAATCCCTACCAGATCCAGTGTCATTTGGGGGGGGGGCAGGAAATATTGGAAAACGCTTAAAGCGGAGAGATCAGGATGAAACTTGGTGGAAAGAATAAGCACAAGTCCAAGATAGGTGACTGACATAACCGGCTCGGATCCACTCTCTTTGGTGGATTTGGGGGAGGGGGGGTAACTCGGTAAAATTAGAAAAAATGAGGTATTTGTAACTTGCGAACGGGGGTTCGGATCTTAATGAAATTTAATATCTAGAAGGACCTTGTGCTTTAAAACTCTCATTTTAAATCCCGACCAGATCCGATGACATTGAAGGGAGCTGGAGGGGGAAACTGGAATTCTTGGAAAACGTGAAAATCGAGGTATCTTACGAATGGGTGATCAGATCTTAATGAAACTTAATATGCAAAAGAATCTTATGTCTCAGATAATCCGTTTTCAATTAGAATTGGATCCAAGGACATAGAGGGCTGAGGGAAAAACAGAAACCTTGGAAACCAGAAATCTTGGAAAACGCTTAGAGTGGAGAGATCGAGATGAAACTTGATGGGAAGAATAATCACAAGCTATAGATACGAGATTGACATTATTGGTACGGATCTGTTCTCTTTGGGGGAGCTGGAAGTTGTTAATTTGGAAAAATTAGAAAAATTGAGGTGTTTTTAACTTAAGAGTGGGTGACCGGATCTTAATAAAATTTGATATTTAGGAGAAACTCATGTCTCAGAACTTTTCTTTTAAATCCCGACCAGATCTGTTGACATTGGGGGGAGTTGGAGGGGAAAACCAGAAATCTTGGAAAACGCTTATAAACGCAGTAGATACGTAATTGACGTAACCGGACTGGATCCGCTTTCTTTGGGGGAGTTAGGTGGTGTGGTTCAGCGCTTTGGTGAGTTTAGTGCTTCTGGACGGGCTAGGACGATGAAAATTGTTAGGCATGTCAGGGAGCTGCACTAATTGACTCGTTACAGTTGTTTTCCCCGATTCGACCATCTGGGGGCTGAAGGGAAAGGAAAAATTAGAAAAATTGAGGTATTTTTAACTTACGAGTGGGTGATCGGATCTTAATGAATTTTGATATTTAGAAGGACCTCTTGACTCAGAGCTCTTATTTTAAATCCCGACCGGCATTAAGCCTCTGATTTTCCTTTTAAAGCAATCTATTGATTCTTAAAATGTTACTACAGGTCATATCATATGAGCTCTTGGCTCCTCTTGACCTCGTCACAAGTGCGATATGAGCTCTTAGCTCTTGTTTTTGACGAATATTACATAAATATAAGTAGTTTCAAAAATTTATTATCACCCCTAGGGGTTTCCTTCCTCCCTTACTTGTATTTATGACCCCAGGGCAAAGGTGCCCAATGTTTATTATGTACCTTCACGAATATATTACTTTAAATGACATTAATTTAGTAGTATATGCATTACTCCGTAAAGCAAAGTATATGATTACCCCGGTTCCAAACCGGGGTAATCAATCATTTATGAACGAGCCTATAAATCGTCAACTGTATGAGATGATGGGGAAAAACCAAAATATTCTAAGATACAGCACTATTAGGAATGAAATGAGATCCCGTGGAACTAAAATGGACGAATATCCTACAACTTTAGATTAAAAAAAATAATGTTCGTATATTTTATAGGCCTACAATCGGCGTTTCTTTACTTTTAAGAGCCAATAATGTTTAAAATAATGTGTTTTAAAGAATAACGTTCTTTTTAAAAATGATATTCATACACTTTATAGGCCTACAATCGATGTTTCTTAACTTTTAAAGGCCAATAATGTTTAAAATAATGTGTTTTTAAGAATAATATTCTTTTTAAGAATAATATTCTTTTTTAAAATAATGTTCATACATTTTATAGGCCTACAATCTGTGTTTCTTTACTTTTAAAGGCCAATAATGTTTAAAATAACGTGTCTTTAAGGTTATTGTTCTTTTTAAAAATAACGTTCATACATTTTATAGGCGTACAATCGGTGTTTCTTTACTTTTAAAGGCCAATAATGGTTAAAATAATGTGTTTTTAAGAATAATTTTCTTTTTAAAAATAACGTTCATACATTTTGTAGGTCTACAATCGGTGTTTCTTTACTTTTAAAGGCCAATAATGTTTAAAATGATTTGCTTTTAAGAATAATTTTCTTTTTAAAAATAAGGTACATACATTTTATAGGCCTACAATCGGTGTTTCTTTACTTTTAAAGGCCAATAATATTTAAAATGATGTGTTTTTAAGAATAATGTTCTTTTTAAAAATAATGTTCATACATTTTATAGGCCTACAATCGGTGTTTCTTTACTTTTAAAGGCCAATAATGTTATCTGCTTTGTAACAGCTTTGTAACCTAAAAAATGCCAATTCGTATGAAGTGTTAAATATGATAATTGCCTCAAGGTGTTGTTGCCAATTATACATGTTTTCAACTTCCTTTTAAGTCTGGTCGCAATGTTAAGGAAATGTCAACATTCTTAATGATATTCTGGCAAACCCCTCAAGGAGTGGTTAAGCCAATGAGAAAGGAGGAATACTAAGAATCATTGCTAAAAATCATTCCACATAACTACAAACTTGAGAATCTTTGGGATTATTTATCGGTATAAGATCTACAGAACGACACAAAAATCAAGGCTGTATGATTAGTACAACCCTTTTAAATAGTAAAGGAAAAATATCTTAAATGGCAAATTTTAAAGGAAACTGATGATAACAAAAAAAAAATTCACGGCCAAAAATTTTGAAATCTTGTGGCAAATCGAGAGGCTACTTTACAATTCTCTACGTCTTCTAAAATTAATTTTACTACTACTTTTAAAAATTAGAGGTGTCCCCACTAATTAATTTTTTATGAAGCTCTAAAGAAAAAAAATGAAAATTTGTTCGGCCTATTCATGTTAAAGCTTTCAATGAAGCCACAGGAATTTTTTCATCAAAGAATCTGCTCGTGTCTGTTGTTAATACGCATTTCACTGCTATAAGAAAATAGCATTGGCTTCTCCCTTCTCCCTTCAGTCCAGTTTAGTTGAATCGAAGAAAACGACTTTATCAAGTCAATTTGTGGAAGTCCCTGACACACCTACCAATTTTCATCGTCCTAGCACGTCCAGAGGCACCAAACTTGCCAAAGCACTGGACCCCCTCCAATTCCCCCAAAGATAGTGGATCCAGTCCGATTATGTCAATCACGTATCTACAATATTTGCTTATTCTACCCACAAAATTTCATCCCATTCTCTCCACTCTAAGCGTTTTTCCAAGATTTCCGGTTTCCCTTCCCCCTTCCGACACTGTCACCAGATCTGGTCGGGATTGAAAATAAGAGCTCTGAGACATGAGCTCCTTCTAAATATCAAATTTCATTAAGATCTGGTTACCTGTTCTCAAGTTAAAAATACCTCAATTTTTCTAATTTTTCCGAATTAACATCCCCTTCCAACTCCCCCAAAGAGATCAAATCCGTTCCAATTATATCAATCACGTATCTAGAACTTGTGCTTATTCTTCCCATCAAGTGTCATCCGAATCTCTCCACTCTAAGCGTTTTCCAAGATTTTCGGTTTCCAAGATCTCTGTTTCCCTCCTCCAGCCCCCTATGTCCCCAGATCCAATTCAAATTGAAAATGGAGCATCTGAAACATAAGATCTTTCTATATATCAAGTTTAATTAAGGTCCGATTGCCCATTCGTAAGAAAAAGATACCTCAATTTTCCTGTTTTCAAAATTTTCGGTTTCCCCCATCCAACTCCCCCCATGTCATTGGATCTGGTCGAGATTTAAAATGAGAGTTTTGAAGCACTTGATTCTCCTAAATATGAAATTTCATTAAGATATGACCCGTTTGTAGGCTAAAGTAAAACATTTCAAAATAGGGATGATACCTTTTTATTGACAGTGAATAGATATAAAATTATTTAACTGGATATTTCGAACACGTATACAGTGTTCATCATCAGCAGTAAAACTCTGATGATGAAGAAATCAGATATCAGAGCTTTACTGCTGATGATGAACACTGTATATGTGTTCGAAATATCCAGTTATATAATTTTATATCTATTCACTGTCAATAAAAAGGTATCATCCCTATTTTGAACTGTTTTACTTTCGTCATGGAAAGGCAGTGTGGTCTTCGAAGTTATCTACGTTTGTAGGCTTAGTTACAAAAACCTCATTTTTTGTAATTTTTCCGAACTATACCCTTTCCCCATTTCCCCCAAAGAGAGTGGGTCCAGTCCGGTTATTTCAGTCACGTATTTTGGACTTTTGCTCATTCTTTCCACCAAGTTCAATCCTGATCTCTCCACTCTCAGCCTCTTACAGGATTCCCCCCCTCTCAACTCCCCCTAATGACACTGGATCAGGTCGGGATTTAAAATAAGAGATCTTATTTACGAGGTCCTTGTAAATATGAAATTTAATTAAGATCCGATCACTCCTTCGTAAGCAAAAAACACCTCATTTTTCTAACGTTTTAGAATTAACCCTCCCCCCCAACTCCCCTAAAAAGAGCGGATTCATTCTAGTTATGTCAATCACGTATCTAAGACTTGTGCTTATTTTTTCACCAAGTTTCATCCTGATCCCTCCACTCTAAGCGTTTTCCAAGATTTTAGGTTTCCCCCTCCAACTCCCCCCCCCAATGTCAACGGATCCTGTCGAGATTAAAAAAGCTTTGAGACGCGATACCCTTCTAAAATTCACATTTCATTAAGACCCCATCACCCGTTCGTAAGTTAAAAATGCCTCATTTTATCTAATTTTTCCGAATTAAATGTGCCCCCAATCCCCCCCCCAGATAGTCGAATTGAGAAAACGACTATTTTTAATTTAATCTGGTCTGGTCCCTGATATGGCTGCCAAATTTCATCATCCTAGCTTAACTGGAAGTGCCTAAACCAGAACCAGGACCGACAGACCGTCAGAATTTGCGATGGCTATATGTCACTTGGTAAATACCAAGTGCCATTACCTTGCCCATAACTATCTGACAAGAAGTCATTTGTCTTTATTGGACTATGCGTACTAAGAATTACCGAAACTGAATTCGGCATTTTCGAAAAATAGCAAAAAAATGGCAAACTAACTCCTTATATGGAAAGTGAAATTCAGTCTCTCGATTTAGATTATGAGATGGACTCAAAGTACCCCTCTTCTCTTTCTGCTTATGTACCTGATAAACGTAATAGGTTTCCTCGGTAACACGGTAACATTGTTTCCTCGTGTCTATCCTGTCCTAATCATCACAACTGCCTTATAAGGTATATTTCAAAAACAATTTTACTTCAAACTAGCATTATACTGAATATTTCGACTGTAACTCGAGAATTTTTCCTCCATTCTCTTATCATTAATTTCATTCAATTGTAAAACAGGGCATCTGAAAGAGTGATAAATGGGGAACTAATAAATGAAGGCTCAATTGCACTTACACTATATAAGTGGAATGTATATATAAGTGGCGTCAATTGACTGGGATGGAGGGGGTAGTAGGAATGATTTTTCCCCTAAATTTTGAAAATAGCCTTTTTATTTTCATTGAAAGATTCCCTTTTTAATATTTTAATTGATAAAATGGAAAAAGACAAGGAAAAATCCCAATTTGATTTCTTACAATACATTTTACCACCATCCTCACTATATTTTCATGAATTGATGTCACTGATTTAAATGGTGAGAAATTGGCCAAACAAGCCTATATCAACATCAATTATTCTTCACATCAAAATCCTACCTCCGGCTAGTCTATTAGCGTAAAAACTTGTGTCCCAATTCACCACGAACTTTACACTTGAATTAGAAGAACCAAACCATCGTCATATAACTTGTTTGTTATTATAGCCAGTATTATTTCTTTTCTAGTCCTGGCCTGCACTTAGGACACATTGCCCTTGCAAGTTCAAAGGCAGTCTAGAATATTTAGTTTAAAGACTTGTTTTTCCACACATTATGCTATATATATATATATATATCTTTATATATAAAAATAAGTTGTTTGTCTGTCTGTCGACTGACGTCATTATAAGGATTGAGCTGTATGTCGTCATGAAGTTAGTTGTCGTCATGTTTGTTATGACGATGCTTAGTATATGACGTCATTATAAGTATTTAAGAAAATCGTTCAAAGACAATTTTTTAATTGTAAGAAGATCATTGAAAGAGAAATTTTTTATTGTAAATTCACTGAAGAACCTACAATGGCAACAGCCGAGGAAGTTGCTCAAAGAGTCTATGCTAAAAGACTTGCGGCTGATAGAGAAAGTAAGAAAAGAAAGCGTGCCGAGGGATCACAAGAACAGCATGAAAACAGGCTTGCGGCTGATAAAGAAAGTAAGAAAAGAAAGCGTGCCGAGGAATCAGAGTCAAAACATATCAAAACTGAAAAAGATAGCGATGATGATTGGGTTTGGGATTTTGACTTTGATAAGGTCATCAATGCCTACCAGATTTTAGTTAAAAAAAACAAAGGTTCGGCGATATGTATTTCATAGTGATGCTGAAAAATAAAGAAGAAAAAGAAAACTGAAAAAGAAAACAGGTAAAAAACTAAAAAAAACTAAAAAAAAAACTAAAAAGAAAAAACACTCAAAGAGAAATTACAGACCGGGACACAAATGACGACCGGGACAGAGGGAATATAAATGAAAACCTGACAATCTATTTATATGGACAGACAATGTGACAGCAAAGAATGTTGTATATTCGCAAGTTTTACGTAGTTATAAATCTATATATATATATATAAATAAGTTGTTTGTTTGTGTGTCTGTCTATCGACTGACGTTGTGTTTGTCCGCATTGACGTCTGAATTATTTCATCATATACCAATTCAAAAACGAATGTATTCAAGCCGAAGTATTGAGTTGGTAAAGCGTTATGTTCCAGGTTCTAGGTCCGAGAGGTTCCAGGTTCGAACCTTGGCTTTAGCATTAATACAAAAGAAAAAAAAAACTAAAAAAGGTAAAAACTACAAAAAAAATAAAAATAAAATACTAAAAAAACTAAAAAAACTTAAAAAAGGTAAAAACTACAAAAAAAACTAAAAAGAAAAAAAAACTAAGAACTAATAAAAAAACTAAAAAAAAATAAAAACTGAAAAAGAAAAAAACTAAAAAAAGGAAAAAAACTGAAAAATAAAGGAGAAAAAGAAAACAAAAAAAAAATAAATAAAAAATGTCAAAACTACAAAAAAAACTAAAAAGAAAAAAAAATAAAAAAGCTAAAAAAAAAGGTTAAAACCAATAAATAAACCAAAAGAAAAAAAGGAAAAAAAATTATTTCATCATATACCAATTCAAAAACAAATGTATATACAAACCGGGACACAGGGAATATAAATGACGACCGGGAAATTCAAAGATAAATTACAGACTGGGACACCGGGACACAAATGACGACTGGGACGTGTGTGTCGACTTATGTCATGTTTGTGTGTCGACTGACGTCATTATAAAGATTGAGCTGTATGTCGTCATGAAGTTGTTTTTCGACTGACGAAATTACAGACTGGGACAAAAATGACGACCGGGACACAGGGAATGTAAATGACGACCGGGACCCTCAAAGAGATATTACAGACTGGGACACCAGGAAACAAATAACAACCGGGACACAGGGAATATAAATGACGACTGGGACACAGGGACACAACTACAAAGGGGACGCCAGGGGCACAGGGGGGTATATAATTGACGATGGGGACACAGGGAATGTTTGATTAGCAATCACCATCGACAAAGGTCAAGGGCAATCATTAGAGTAATGAGGTATAGATCTGAATACGGATTGTTTTTCCCGTGGACAATTATATGTTGCATGTTCAAGAGTCGGTAAACCTGACAATCTATTTATATGTACAGACAATGGGACAGCAAAGAATGTTGTTTATTCGCAAGTTTTACGTAGTTAAAAACATATATATATATATATATATATATATATATATATATATATATATATATATATATATATATCTATATTCACAGGTGGGACACAGGGACACAACTACAATGGCGCGTAACTAATATGGCACGTAACGACTTACACGCGCGGGGGGGGGGGGTCTTGAGAGGCGCGAAGTGCCCCCACCAACTAGGTTTTGGGGTGGCGTGAAGCGCCACCCAAACAGCTAGTATAAATATGAAAATGTGCTGTCCGGTTGTCCGTCCGTCTGTCTGTCAATAAGTATGACGTCAATATATAAAAAAAACTAGCTTAAAAATCTTAAAAGAATTAAAAACTATCTTCTATAAAAAAAACCGAAAAAAAAATAAAACAAATATAAGAAAACTGAAAAAAGGAAAAAAAACTACAAATAAAAATTAAAAAATAAGAAAAAACTAAAAAATTAAAAAAAAGAAAATAGCTGAAAAAGAAAAAAAAGTAAAGGAAAAAAAGAAACTAAAAAAAAACTAAAAAAGAAAAAAACTAAAAATAAGGAAAAACAAAAAAAATTAAAAAAGAAAAAACTAAAAAAAAGAAAACTAAAAAGACAAACAAAAACTGAAAAAAAGGAAAAAGACTAAAAGAGAAAAAAAGAAAAAAAAAAAAAAGCTTAAAACTAAAAATAAAAAACCGAAAATAAACTAAAACAGAAAAAAAGAACAAAAACTAAAAAAAGATTAAACTAAAAAAAAAGAAAAAAACTAAAAAAGAAAAAAACCTAATAAAAAACTAAAAAACAAAAAAAAAAGGAAGAGCTTAAAAAATTAAAAATAAACTAAAAAAAAGGAAAAACTAAAAAAGAAAAAACTAAAAAACCTAAATTAGGTAAAAATATAATAACTAAAAAGAAAAAAAAGAAAAAAAGCTAAAAAACGTCAAAAATAAAAAATGAAAAAAAAAATAAAGAGGAAAACAAATTGAAAAAAAAAACATAAAAATCTATATATGACGTCATGTTCGCAACGTGAAACCAAGCTTGCGGCTGATAGAGATAGTTAAAAAAGAAGGCGTGTCGCTGTATTACAAAAACAATGTGTGTATAATTATTCTACAATGTCATACAAAAGGGAACACCAGGTAAATATACATATATATATATATATATATATATATATATATATATATATATATATATATATATATATATATATATATATATATATAATATATATATAGTTGTCTGTGGATCTGTGGATCGTGGATCAGGTGACGTCATGTTTCGGCTGACGTCATGAAATTAGTTGCCATCATTTTTGCTTTGAAGGTGACGTCATTCAAGTTATATAAGACATATGTTCGCGTAGAATTCTATTAATGTTTAAGTTTACAATGACTGATGAAGATGCTCAAAGAGTCTATGCCAAAAAACTTGCTGCTGATAGAGAAAGTCAGAAAAGAAAGCGTGCCGAGGAACTACCAGAGCAACGCGAAAGCAGACTTGCTGCTAAAAGAGAAAGTGAAAAAAGAAGGCGTGCCGAGGAAAAAAGAAGGCGTGCCGTGGAATCAAAAGACCAGCAGGGAAACAGGCTTGAGGCTGATAGAGAAAGAAAGAACAGAAAGCATGCCGAGGAACTACCAGAGCAACGCAGAAGCAGACTTGCTGCTAAAAGAGAAAGTGAAAAAAGAAGGCGTGCCGAGGAATCAAAAGACCAGCAGGGAAACAGGCTTGCTGCTGATAGAGAAAGAAAGAACAGAAAGCATGCCGAGGAACTACCAGAGCAACGCAGAAGCAGACTTGCTGCTAAAAGAGAAAGTGAAAAAAGAAGGCGTGCCGAGGAATCAAAAGACCAGCAGGGAAACAGGCTTGCTGCTGATAGAAAAAGTAAGAAAAGAAAGCGTGCCGAGGAATCAGAGCAATCTGAAAGTTATCGCCTGGCATTCAGGTACAACCCAGTCGATGATTGTAGCTTGAGTAGATGTGTTCAAATCGGGACAATGTCTAAAATTTGTCCCTATTGCAAGGCCTTGAAATTCAATGGTGAAACAATGGGAATGTGTTGCGCCTCAGGAAAAGTTAAACTTCCTCTATTGGCTGCACCACCAGAGCCATTGAAGACTTTCCTTACTGGAACTACGTCAGAATCTAAGCGTTTTTTGTCAAAAATCAGACAATACAACTCATGTTTCCAAATGACGTCGTTTGGAGCCCAAATCGAAAATCCAGATCAATTTATGTCTACTTTCAAAGTAAAAGGGCAAATTTATCATAAAGCAGGGTCCCTTCTACCACTCTCAGGCGAGAATCATAAATTTTTACAATTGTACTTCATCAGTGATAGAAATTCTGAATTGAATGCACGTTGCGAAATTTCTCCCAACGTTGAAAGGACAATCGTTTCCCAATTGCAACATCTTTTCCACGAAAATAATAAGTTAGTGCGTCTGTTCAGAACAGCCATCGATTTGATGCCTACTGATACTCATAAAATTGTTATTTCCGCTGACAAAACGCCTCCTGGCCAACATGTGCGTAGATACAATGCTCCGACTATCGACGAAGTGGCAATCGTTATGGTCGGTGATCAGTTTTTACCTCGAGATATTATTCTACATAAGCGAAACGCTCAGTTGTTAAGAATTGCTGAAACTCATCGATGCTACGATGCCCTACAATATCCTATCATTTTTTGGGATGGAGCCGACGGCTATCACTTTAATATTAAATTGATGAATCCAGCCACTAACAAAGAAATGAATAAGAAATGCAGTGCAATGCATTATTATTCCTATAGACTAATGATTCGGCAGGATGAAGAAAATTATATTTTAAAATGCCGTGAATTGTTTCACCAATTTGTCGTGGATATGTATGCTAAAATTGAATCAGAACGTTTGCTATATATCCGCCTGAATCAGACCAAGCTCCGCTCTGAACAATACATTCATTTGCGAGATGCAGTTATAAATGACGGTAATACCACAAACGTTGGAAGATTAACAATTTTACCTTCGTCATATGCTGGCAGTCCCCGTCATATGCATGAATATGCTCAAGATGCTATTGCGTATGTTCGTCTCTATGGTCGTCCAGATTTATTTATTACATTTACATGTAATCAATCTTGGGACGAGATACTGCAGCTTTTACTTCAAGGACAATCGGCGGTTCATAGGCATGACATTACGGCACGTGTCTTCCGGCAAAAGTTGAAATCACTGATAAACTACCTTGTAAAACATGAAGTGTTTGGGTCAGTGCGATGCTGGATGTACTCAGTGGAATGGCAAAAACGAGGTTTGCCACACGCACATATACTAATCTGGCTACATAAAAAAATTACTTCAAACGAAATTGATGATGTGATTTCCGCTGAAATACCTGATAAAAATGTCGATAAGGGGTTACATGATATTATTGTAAAAAATATGATACATGGACCTTGCGGTGCACTGAACGAAAATTCACCATGCATGGCCAAAGGAAGGTGCACAAAGCAATATCCTCGACTTTTAGTACCCAAAACAATTACTGGCAATGATGGTTACCCACAATATAGAAGAAGATCTACTGAAGATGGCGGTAAAACAGCAATAATAAAGAAGCGTAACGGTACCACCATCGAAGTAGATAACCAGTGGGTTGTTCCATATTCCCCTTTATTATCAAAAACATTTAATGCACACATAAACGTTGAATACTGTAACTCCGTAAAGGCAATCAAATACATATGTAAATACGTCAACAAAGGCAGTGACATGGCAGTTTTTGGCTTGCAGTCCGAAATCAAAGATTTCGATGAAATCGTAGAATATCAGGCTGGAAGATACATAAGCAGTAATGAAGCTGTTTGGCGAATTCTTTCATTTCCGATACATGAACGTAGTCCAGCTGTTGTTCACTTAGCGGTACATTTACAGAATGGTCAACGTGTTTATTTCACGGAAACCAACGTGCAACAAAGAGTCCTGAATCCACCGGATACAACATTAACAGCTTTTTTTCGCTTTGCAAAAATGATTCTTTTGCAAAAAAACTGCTGTATACTGAAGTGCCTTCGTATTACACGTGGAATACTAAAAATAAAGTATTTGAACGTCGAAAACAGGGTAAGTCAGTCGACGGCCAACCTACCATCTTCAAAGATACCACGATAGGAAGACTCTACACCGTTCACCCCAATCAACATGAATGCTTCTTTCTACGCCTGCTTTTGGTGAATGTACCCGGTCCGACATCCTTTGAGTATTTGAGGACTGTAAATGGTACTATACATGACACTTACCGTAGTGCATGCCAAGCTCTGAATTTATTGGAGAATGACCAACACTGGGATAACTGCATCAATGACGCGTGCGAAATGTCAACCCCAAGTCAAATTCGTGCATTGTTTGGCATCATTTTAACAACTTTCTCTCCATCAGCTCCTACAGAGTTATGGGAAAAATATAAGTCAAAAATGTCCGAAGATATACTTCATCGAAAACAGTTAGAGACGTCAGACATGACTTTTGATTTTACATCAGAAATTTATAACTACACTTTAGTTGTTATAGAAGATTTGTGCATAAGTATGGCAAACAAATCTCTTCAGGGTTTGGGAATGCCTTCACCTAACCGTATCGCTGCTGTTTCGACATGTGTAGAATTGGATCGTGAACAAAGTTACAATACGAGTGATCTATTGTCGTATGTACAAAATAACATTTCCAAGTTAACGTCGGAACAAAAAGACATTTATGATACGATAATGCATTGTGTCGATAACAACGTTGGAGAAATTTTCTTTTTGGATGCGCCAGGAGGTACTGGTAAAACGTTTGTGATAAAACTGATTCTGGCATCAATTCGATCTAAAAATGATATAGCGTTGGCAATTGCGTCGTCCGGAATAGCCGCAACATTGCTGCCTGGTGGAAGAACTGCTCATTCCGCTTTGAAATTGCCTCTGAACTTGCATTCTACAGAAACTCCCACGTGCAATATTTCCAAATCATCTGGGATGGGTAAAGTATTGCAGCAATGCAAACTTATTATTTGGGATGAGTGCACAATGGCACACAAAAAATCGCTCGAGGCTCTGGATCAATGCTTGAAAGATTTGCGAGGGAAGTCGAAACCCTTTGGCAGCACCTTAATATTGCTTGCGGGAGATTTCAGGCAAACATTACCTATAATACCTAGATCAACTCCTGCAGACGAAATGAATGCTTGCCTGAAAAATTCTAATTTATGGGCACACGTAAAAACATTAAAATTAACTACAAATATGCGTGTCCGATTGCAAAACGATGACTCTGGTCAAACATTTTCAGATCAATTGCTGGCAATGGGAAACGGAAAGCTCCCAGTAGACTCAATTTCAGGACGTATACAACTACCTGCTGATTTCTGTAATTTAGTGACGTCCAAAAATGAATTGATTGAAAAAGTATTTCCGAATATTCTAAAAAATTATAAAAATAATAAATGGCTAAGTGAAAGAGCGATTCTCGCACCCAAAAATATAGACGTCCACGAAATCAACAATATTGTTTTGACCAAGATTCAAGACCAGGCAGTCCTTTACAAGTCAGTCGACACAGTTTTGGAACCAAATGAAGCGGTTAATTATTCATCTGAATTTTTAAATTCCATAGATCTTTCAGGGTTTCCACCACACGTGCTACAACTAAAAAAAGGCGTACCAATAATACTTTTAAGAAATATAAACCCACCAAAGCTTTGCAATGGCACTCGACTTGCCGTAAAAAAAAAACAATGGAAAACCTAATAGAGGCCACAATCCTGACAGGGCCTTTTGAGGGTGAGGCTGTTCTTATTCCTCGCATTCCCATGGTTCCAACAGATCTGCCTTTTCAATTTAAAAGATTGCAATTCCCAATTCGATTAGCATTTGCAATCACCATTAACAAAGCTCAAGGTCAATCATTAGAAAAATGTGGTATTGATCTTAATACTGATTGTTTTTCCCATGGACAATTGTACGTTGCATGTTCGAGGGTCGGTAAACCTGACAATCTATTTATATGCAGCGAGAATTGGACAGCGAAGAATGTTGTATATTCGCAAGTTTTACACAGTTAATTTGTATTTCGGAACCAAATGAAGCGGTTAATTATCCATCTGAATTTTTAAATTCCATAGATCCTTCAGGGTGTCCACCACACCTGCTACAACTAAAAATAGGCGTACCAATAATACTTTTAAGAAATATCAACCCACCAAAGCTTTGCAATGGCACGCGACTTGCCGTAAAAAAAAAACAATGGAAAACCTAATAGATGCCACAATCTTGACAGGGCCTTATGAGGGTGATGCTGTTCTTATTCCTTGCATTCCCATGATTCCAACGGATCTGCTTTTTCAATTTAAAAGATTGCAATTCCCAATTCGATTAGCATTTGCAACCACCATCAACAAAGCTCAAGGGCAATCACTAGAAAAATGCGGTATAGATCTTAATACAGATTGCTTTACCAATGTACAATTGTATGTTGCATCTTTGAGGGTCGGTAAACCTGACAATCTATTTATACGCATAGACAATGGGACGGCGAAGACTGTTGTATATTCACAAGTTTTACGTAGTTAATTTGTATTGTATCTATCTATCTATCTATCTATATGAAAACGAGTTGTGTGTATGCATGTTTGTTTGTTTGTAAAAAGAGCGTTTGCATATGACGTCATTATTAGTACATACGGCTTTGTATATGGACAGACAATGGGAAAGCCAAGAATGTTGTATATTCGCAATTTTTACGTAGTTTGAAACACATATATAAATCTATCTATATTCACAGGTGGGACACAGGGACACAACTACAATGGCGCGTAACTAATATGGCGCGTAACTAATATGGCGCGTAACGACTTACGAGCGAGGGGGGGCTTGGGGAGGGGGGCGCGAAGCGCCCCACCATATATATATATATATATATATATATATATATATATATATATATATATATATATATATATATATATATATATATATATATAATATAGTTGTTTGTCTGTCTGTCTACTGACGTCATTTTTGTGTGTCGACTGACGTCATGTTTGTCGACTGACGTCATTATAAGGATTGAGCTGTATGCGTCATGAAGTTGTTTGTCGACTGACGTCATGTTTGTTAACTGATAAAATTACATACCAGGACACCGGGACACAAATGAAAACCGGGACACAGGGAATATAAATGACGACCGGGAACCTCAAAGAGAAATTACAGACTGGGACACCCGGACACAAATCACGACCGGGACACAGGGAATATAAATGACGACCGGGACATAGGGACACAACTACAATGGGGACGCCGGGGGCACAGGCGGGATATATAAATGACGACCGGGACACAGGGATTATTCGAATAGAAATTACAGACCGGGACACAAATGACGACCGGGACACAGGGAATATAAATGACGACCGGGACACTCAATGAGAAATTACAAACTGGGATACCGGGACACAAATGATGCATGTTCAAGAGTCAGTAAACCTGACAATCTATTTATATCCACAGACAATGGGATAGCGAAGAATGTTGTATATTCGCATGTTTTACGTAGTTAAAAACATATATATATATATATCTATCTCTATTCACAGGTGGGACACAGGGACACAACTACAATGGCGTGTAACTAATATGGCGCGTAACGACTTAAGCGCGCGGGGGGGCTTGGGGGTTTGCGAAGCGCCCCACCAACTAGGTGTTGGGGTGGCGCGAAGCGCCACCCCAACAGCTATTATATATATATATAAATAAGTTGTCTGTGTGTGTGTCTGTCGAGTGACGTCATGTTTGTGCGTCGACTGACGTCATGTTTTCAACTGACGAAATTACAGACCGGACATCAGGACACAAATGACGACCAGGACACCGGCACATAGGGAATATAAATGACGACCGGGACACTCAAAGAGAAAGCGACCGGGACACAAGGAATGTTCGATTAGCAATCACCATCAACAAAGCACCGGGACACAAATGACGACCGGGACACAGGAAGTATAAATGACGACCAGGACGTAAGTAAAAAAAAGCTAAAAAACTAAAAAAAACTAAAAAAGAAAAAAAAGAAGAAAAGGAAAAAAATGAAAAATAAAGGAGAAAAACAAAACTAAAAAAATAAAAATTAACAAAAAATAAAAAGAAAAAAGAAAAAAAAACTAAAAAAAATAAAAAAAAGTAAAAACCAAAAAAAAACTAAAGAGAAAAACAGGGGAAAAATACAAAAATTTATTTCATCATATACCATTTCAAAAACGAATGTATATACAGACCGGGACACCGGGATACAAATGACGACCGGGACAAAGGGAATATAAATGACGACCGGGACACAGGCACACAACTACAACGGGGACGCCGGGGGCACAGAGGGATATATAAATGACGACGGGGACACAGGGAATGCTCGATTAGCAATCACTATCAACAAAGCTCAAGGGCAATCATTAGAATCATGAGGTATAACTAAAAAAACTAGAAAAAAGGTAAAAAACTAAAAACTAAATAAAGACCAATTCAAAAACGAATGTAACCGGGACACAGGGACACAACTACAACGGGGACGCCGGGGGCACAGGGGGATATATAAATGACGACGGCAACACAGGGAATGGTCGATTAGCAATCACCATCAACAAAGCTCAAGGGCAATCATTAGAATCATGAGGTATAGATCTGAATACGGATTATTTTCCCATGGACCATTATATGTTGCATGTTCAAGAGTCGGTAAACCTGACAATCTATTTATATGCACAGACAATGGGACAGGAAAGAATGTTGTATATTCGCAAGTTTTACGTAGTTAAAAACTAATATATATATATATATATATATATATATATATATATATATATATTATATATATATATATATATATATAATATATATATATATATATATATATATATATATATATTCACAGGTGGGACATAGGGACACAACTACAATGGCGGGTAACTAATATGGCGCGTAACGACTTATACTAATATAATTCCATCAAGTGTCGTCCGAATCTCTCCACTCTAAGCGTTTTCCAAGATTTTCGGTTTCCAAGATCTCTGTTTCCCTCCTCCAGCCCCCTATGTCCCCAGATCCAATTCAAATTGAAAATGGAGCATCTGAAACATAAGATCTTTCTATATATCAAGTTTAATTAAGATCCGATTGTCCATTCGTAAGAAAAAGATACCTCAATTTTCACGTTTTCAAAATTTTCGGTTTCCCCCATCCAACTCCCCCCATGTCATTGGATCTGGTCGAGATTTAAAATGAGAGTTTTGAAGCACTTGATTCTCCTAAATATGAAATTTCATTAAGATATGACCCGTTTGTAGGCTAAAGTAAAACATTTCAAAATAGGGATGATACCTTTTTATTGACAGTGAATAGATATAAAATTATTTAACTGGATATTTCGAACACGTATACAGTGTTCATCATCAGCAGTAAAACTCTGATGATGAAGACATCAGATATCAGAGCTTTACTGCTGATGATGAACACTGTATATGTGTTCGAAATATCCAGTTATATAATTTTATATCTATTCACTGTCAATAAAAAGGTATCATCCCTATTTTGAACTGTTTTACTTTCGTCATGGAAAGGCAGTGTGGTCTTCGAAGTTATCTACGTTTGTAGGCTAAGTTACAAATACCTCATTTTTTGTAATTTTTCCGAACTATACCCTTTCCCCATTTCCCCCAAAGAGAGTGGATCCAGTCCGGTTATTTCAGTCACGTATTTTGGACTTTTGCTCATTCTTTCCACCAAGTTTAATCCTGATCTCTCCACTCTCAGCCTCTTACAGGATTCCCCCCCTCTCAACTCCCCCTAATGACACTGGATCAGGTCGAGATTTAAAATAAGAGATCTTATTTACGAGGTCCTTGTAAATATGAAATTTAATTAAGATCCGATCACTCCTTCGTAAGCAAAAAACACCTCATTTTTCTAACGTTTTAGAATTAACCCTCCCCCCCAACTCCCCTAAAAAGAGCGGATTCATTCTAGTTATGTCAATCACGTATCTAAGACTTGTGCTTATTTTTTCACCAAGTTTCATCCTGATCCCTCCACTCTAAGCGTTTTCCAAGATTTTAGGTTTCCCCCTCCAACTCCCCCCCCCAATGTCAACGGATCCTGTCGAGATTAAAAAAGCTTTGAGACGCGATACCCTTCTAAAATTCACATTTCATTAAGACCCCATCACCCGATCGTAAGTTAAAAATGCCTCATTTTATCTAATTTTTCCGAATTAAATGTGCCCCCAATCCCCCCCCCAGATAGTCGAATTGAGAAAACGACTATTTTTAATTTAATCTGGTCTGGTCCCTGATATGGCTGCCAAATTTCATCATCCTAGCTTAACTGGAAGTGCCTAAACCAGAACCAGGACCGACAGACCGTCAGAATTTGCGATGGCTATATGTCACTTGGTAAATACCAAGTGCCATTACCTTGCCCATAACTATCTGACAAGAAGTCATTTGTCTTTATTGGACTATGCGTACTAAGAATTACCGAAACTGAATTCGGCATTTTCGAAAAATAGCAAAAAAATGGCAAACTAACTCCTTATATGGAAAGTGAAATTCAGTCTCTCGATTTAGATTATGAGATGGACTCAAAGTACCCCTCTTCTCTTTCTGCTTATGTACCTGATAAACGTAATAGGTTTCCTCGGTAACACGGTAACATTGTTTCCTCGTGTCTATCCTGTCCTAATCATCACAACTGCCTTATAAGGTATATTTCAAAAACAATTTTACTTCAAACTAGCATTATACTGAATATTTCGACTGTAACTCGAGAATTTTTTCCTCCATTCTCTTATCATTAATTTCATTCAATTGTAAAACAGGGCATCTGAAAGAGTGATAAATGGGGAACTAATAAATGAAGGCTCAATCGCACTTACACTATATAAGTGGAATGTATATATAAGTGGCGTCAATTGACTGGGATGGAGGGGGTAGTAGGAATGATTTTTCCCCTAAATTTTGAAAATAGCCTTTTTATTTTCATTGAAAGATTCCCTTTTTAATATTTTAATTGATAAAATGGAAAAAGACAAGGAAAAATCCCAATTTGATTTCTTACAATACATTTTACCACCATCCTCACTATATTTTCATGAATTGATGTCACTGATTTAAATGGCGAGAAATTGGCCAAACAAGCCTATATCAACATCAATTATTCTTCACATCAAAATCCTACCTCCGGCTAGTCTATTAGCGTAAAAACTTGTGTCCCAATTCACCACGAACTTTACACTTGAATTAGAAGAACCAAACCATCGTCATATAACTTGTTTGTTATTATAGCCAGTATTATTTCTTTTCTAGTCCTGGCCTGCACTTAGGACACATTGCTCTTGCAAGTTCAACGGCAGGCTAGAATATTTAGTTTAAAGACTTGTTTTTCCACACATTATGCTATATATATATATATATATCTTTATATATAAAAATAAGTTGTTTGTCTGTCTGTCGACTGACGTCATTATAAGGATTGAGCTGTATGTCGTCATGAAGTTAGTTGTCGTCATGTTTGTTATGACGATGCTTAGTATATGACGTCATTATAAGTATTTAAGAAAATCGTTCAAAGACAATTTTTTAATTGTAAGAAGATCATTGAAAGAGAAATTTTTTATTGTAAATTCACTGAAGAACCTACAATGGCAACAGCCGAGGAAGCTGCTCAAAGAGTCTATGCTAAAAGACTTGCGGCTGATAGAGAAAGTAAGAAAAGAAAGCGTGCCGAGGGATCACAAGAACAGCATGAAAACAGGCTTGCGGCTGATAAAGAAAGTAAGAAAAGAAAGCGTGCCGAGGAATCAGAGTCAAAACATATCAAAACTGAAAAAGATAGCGATGATGATTGGGTTTGGGATTTTGACTTTGATAAGGTCATCAATGCCTACCAGATTTTAGTTAAAAAAAACAAAGGTTCGGCGATATGTATTTCATAGTGATGCTGAAAAATAAAGAAGAAAAAGAAAACTGAAAAAGAAAACAGGTAAAAAACTAAAAAAAAATAAAAAAAACTAAAAAGAAAAAACACTCAAAGAGAAATTACAGACCGGGACACAAATGACGACCGGGACAGAGGGAATATAAATGAAAACCTGACAATCTATTTATATGGACAGACAATGTGACAGCAAAGAATGTTGTATATTCGCAAGTTTTACGTAGTTATAAATCTATATATATATATAAATAAGTTGTTTGTTTGTGTGTCTGTCTATCGACTGACGTTGTGTTTGTCCGCATTGACGTCTGAATTATTTCATCATATACCAATTCAAAAACGAATGTATTCAAGCCGAAGTATTGAGTTGGTAAAGCGTTATGTTCCAGGTTCTAGGTCCGAGAGGTTCCAGGTTCGAACCTTGGCTTTAGCATTAATACAAAAGAAAAAAAAAACTAAAAAAGGTAAAAACTACAAAAAAAAATAAAAATAAAATACTAAAAAAACTAAAAAAACTTAAAAAAGGTAAAAACTACAAAAAAAACTAAAAAGAAAAAAAAACTAAGAACTAATAAAAAAACTAAAAAAAAAAATAAAAACTGAAAAAGAAAAAAACTAAAAAAAGGAAAAAAACTGAAAAATAAAGGAGAAAAAGAAAACAAAAAAAAAAATAAATAAAAAATGTCAAAACTACAAAAAAAACTAAAAAGAAAAAAAAATAAAAAGCTAAAAAAAAAGGTAAAAACCAATAAAAAAACCAAAAGAAAAAAAGGAAAAAAAATTATTTCATCATATACCAATTCAAAAACAAATGTATATACAAACCGGGACACAGGGAATATAAATGACGACCGGGAAATTCAAAGATAAATTACAGACTGGGACACCGGGACACAAATGACGACTGGGACGTGTGTGTCGACTTATGTCATGTTTGTGTGTCGACTGACGTCATTATAAAGATTGAGCTGTATGTCGTCATGAAGTTGTTTTTCGACTGACGAAATTACAGACTGGGACAAAAATGACGACCGGGACACAGGGAATGTAAATGACGACCGGGACCCTCAAAGAGATATTACAGACTGGGACACCAGGAAACAAATAACAACCGGGACACAGGGAATATAAATGACGACTGGGACACAGGGACACAACTACAAAGGGGACGCCGGGGGCACAGGGGGGTATATAATTGACGATGGGGACACAGGGAATGTTTGATTAGCAATCACCATCGACAAAGCTCAAGGGCAATCATTAGAGTAATGAGGTATAGATCTGAATACGGATTGTTTTTCCCGTGGACAATTATATGTTGCATGTTCAAGAGTTGGTAAACCTGACAATCTATTTATATGTACAGACAATGGGACAGCAAAGAATGTTGTTTATTCGCAAGTTTTACGTAGTTAAAAACATATATATATATATATATATATATATATATATATATATATATATCTATCTATATTCACAGGTGGGACACAGGGACACAACTACAATGGCGCGTAACTAATATGGCACGTAACGACTTACACGCGTGGGGGGGGGTCTTGAGAGGCGCGAAGTGCCCCCACCAACTAGGTTTTGGGGTGGCGTGAAGCGCCACCCAAACAGCTAGTATAAATATGAAAATGTGCTGTCCGGTTGTCCGTCCGTCTGTCTGTCAATAAGTATGACGTCAATATATAAAAAAAACTAGCTTAAAAATCTTAAAAGAATTAAAAACTATCTTCTATAAAAAAAACCGAAAAAAAAATAAAACAAATATAAGAAAACTGAAAAAAGGAAAAAAAACTACAAATAAAAATTAAAAAATAAGAAAAAACTAAAAAATTAAAAAAAAGAAAATAGCTGAAAAAGAAAAAAAAGTAAAGGAAAAGAAGAAACTAAAAAAAAACTAAAAAAGAAAAAAACTAAAAATAAGGAAAAACAAAAAAAATTAAAAAAGAAAAAACTAAAAAAAAGAAAACTAAAAAGACAAACAAAAACTGAAAAAAAGGAAAAAGACTAAAAGAGAAAAAAAGAAAAAAAAAAAAAAGCTTAAAACTAAAAATAAAAAACCGAAAATAAACTAAAACAGAAAAAAAGAACAAAAACTAAAAAAAGATTAAACTAAAAAAAAAGAAAAAAACTAAAAAAGAAAAAAACCTAATAAAAAACTAAAAAACAAAAAAAAAAGGAAGAGCTTAAAAAATTAAAAATAAACTAAAAAAAAGGAAAAACTAAAAAAGAAAAAACTAAAAAACCTAAATTAGGTAAAAATATAATAACTAAAAAGAAAAAAAGAAAAAAGCTAAAAAACGTCAAACATAAAAAATAAAAAATGAAAAAAAATAAAAAGAGGAAAACAAATTGAAAAAAAAACATAAAAATCTATATATGACGTCATGTTCGCAACGTGAAACAAAGCTTGCGGCTGATAGGGATAGTTAAAAAAGAAGGCGTGTCGCTGTATTACAAAAACAATGTGTGTATAATTATTCTACAATGTCATACAAAAGGGAACACCAGGTAAATATACATATATATATATATATATATATATATATATATATATATATATATATATATATATATATATATATATATATATATATATATATATATATAAAAATAAGTTGTCTGTGGATCTGTGGATCGTGGATCAGGTGACGTCATGTTTCGGCTGACGTCATGAAATTAGTTGCCATCATTTTTGCTTTGAAGGTGACGTCATTCAAGTTATATAAGACATATGTTCGCGTAGAATTCTATTAATGTTTAAGTTTACAATGACTGATGAAGATGCTCAAAGAGTCTATGCCAAAAAACTTGCTGCTGATAGAGAAAGTCAGAAAAGAAAGCGTGCCGAGGAACTACCAGAGCAACGCGAAAGCAGACTTGCTGCTAAAAGAGAAAGTGAAAAAAGAAGGCGTGCCGAGGAAAAAAGAAGGCGTGCCGTGGAATCAAAAGACCAGCAGGGAAACAGGCTTGAGGCTGATAGAGAAAGAAAGAACAGAAAGCATGCCGAGGAACTACCAGAGCAACGCAGAAGCAGACTTGCTGCTAAAAGAGAAAGTGAAAAAAGAAGGCGTGCCGAGGAATCAAAAGACCAGCAGGGAAACAGGCTTGCTGCTGATAGAGAAAGAAAGAACAGAAAGCATGCCGAGGAACTACCAGAGCAACGCAGAAGCAGACTTGCTGCTAAAAGAGAAAGTGAAAAAAGAAGGCGTGCCGAGGAATCAAAAGACCAGCAGGGAAACAGGCTTGCTGCTGATAGAAAAAGTAAGAAAAGAAAGCGTGCCGAGGAATCAGAGCAATCTGAAAGTTATCGCCTGGCATTCAGGTACAACCCAGTCGATGATTGTAGCTTGAGTAGATGTGTTCAAATCGGGACAATGTCTAAAATTTGTCCCTATTGCAAGGCCTTGAAATTCAATGGTGAAACAATGGGAATGTGTTGCGCCTCAGGAAAAGTTAAACTTCCTCTATTGGCTGCACCACCAGAGCCATTGAAGACTTTCCTTACTGGAACTACGTCAGAATCTAAGCGTTTTTTGTCAAAAATCAGACAATACAACTCATGTTTCCAAATGACGTCGTTTGGAGCCCAAATCGAAAATCCAGATCAATTTATGTCTACTTTCAAAGTAAAAGGGCAAATTTATCATAAAGCAGGGTCCCTTCTACCACTCTCAGGCGAGAATCATAAATTTTTACAATTGTACTTCATCAGTGATAGAAATTCTGAATTGAATGCACGTTGCGAAATTTCTCCCAACGTTGAAAGGACAATCGTTTCCCAATTGCAACATCTTTTCCACGAAAATAATAAGTTAGTGCGTCTGTTCAGAACAGCCATCGATTTGATGCCTACTGATACTCATAAAATTGTTATTTCCGCTGACAAAACGCCTCCTGGCCAACATGTGCGTAGATACAATGCTCCGACTATCGACGAAGTGGCAATCGTTATGGTCGGTGATCAGTTTTTACCTCGAGATATTATTCTACATAAGCGAAACGCTCAGTTGTTAAGAATTGCTGAAACTCATCGATGCTACGATGCCCTACAATATCCTATCATTTTTTGGGATGGAGCCGACGGCTATCACTTTAATATTAAATTGATGAATCCAGCCACTAACAAAGAAATGAATAAGAAATGCAGTGCAATGCATTATTATTCCTATAGACTAATGATTCGGCAGGATGAAGAAAATTATATTTTAAAATGCCGTGAATTGTTTCACCAATTTGTCGTGGATATGTATGCTAAAATTGAATCAGAACGTTTGCTATATATCCGCCTGAATCAGACCAAGCTCCGCTCTGAACAATACATTCATTTGCGAGATGCAGTTATAAATGACGGTAATACCACAAACGTTGGAAGATTAACAATTTTACCTTCGTCATATGCTGGCAGTCCCCGTCATATGCATGAATATGCTCAAGATGCTATTGCGTATGTTCGTCTCTATGGTCGTCCAGATTTATTTATTACATTTACATGTAATCAATCTTGGGACGAGATACTGCAGCTTTTACTTCAAGGACAATCGGCGGTTCATAGGCATGACATTACGGCACGTGTCTTCCGGCAAAAGTTGAAATCACTGATAAACTACCTTGTAAAACATGAAGTGTTTGGGTCAGTGCGATGCTGGATGTACTCAGTGGAATGGCAAAAACGAGGTTTGCCACACGCACATATACTAATCTGGCTACATAAAAAAATTACTTCAAACGAAATTGATGATGTGATTTCCGCTGAAATACCTGATAAAAATGTCGATAAGGGGTTACATGATATTATTGTAAAAAATATGATACATGGACCTTGCGGTGCACTGAACGAAAATTCACCATGCATGGCCAAAGGAAGGTGCACAAAGCAATATCCTCGACTTTTAGTACCCAAAACAATTACTGGCAATGATGGTTACCCACAATATAGAAGAAGATCTACTGAAGATGGCGGTAAAACAGCAATAATAAAGAAGCGTAACGGTACCACCATCGAAGTAGATAACCAGTGGGTTGTTCCATATTCCCCTTTATTATCAAAAACATTTAATGCACACATAAACGTTGAATACTGTAACTCCGTAAAGGCAATCAAATACATATGTAAATACGTCAACAAAGGCAGTGACATGGCAGTTTTTGGCTTGCAGTCCGAAATCAAAGATTTCGATGAAATCGTAGAATATCAGGCTGGAAGATACATAAGCAGTAATGAAGCTGTTTGGCGAATTCTTTCATTTCCGATACATGAACGTAGTCCAGCTGTTGTTCACTTAGCGGTACATTTACAGAATGGTCAACGTGTTTATTTCACGGAAACCAACGTGCAACAAAGAGTCCTGAATCCACCGGATACAACATTAACAGCTTTTTTTCGCTTTGCAAAAATGATTCTTTTGCAAAAAAACTGCTGTATACTGAAGTGCCTTCGTATTACACGTGGAATACTAAAAATAAAGTATTTGAACGTCGAAAACAGGGTAAGTCAGTCGACGGCCAACCTACCATCTTCAAAGATACCACGATAGGAAGACTCTACACCGTTCACCCCAATCAACATGAATGCTTCTTTCTACGCCTGCTTTTGGTGAATGTACCCGGTCCGACATCCTTTGAGTATTTGAGGACTGTAAATGGTACTATACATGACACTTACCGTAGTGCATGCCAAGCTCTGAATTTATTGGAGAATGACCAACACTGGGATAACTGCATCAATGACGCGTGCGAAATGTCAACCCCAAGTCAAATTCGTGCATTGTTTGGCATCATTTTAACAACTTTCTCTCCATCAGCTCCTACAGAGTTATGGGAAAAATATAAGTCAAAAATGTCCGAAGATATACTTCATCGAAAACAGTTAGAGACGTCAGACATGACTTTTGATTTTACATCAGAAATTTATAACTACACTTTAGTTGTTATAGAAGATTTGTGCATAAGTATGGCAAACAAATCTCTTCAGGGTTTGGGAATGCCTTCACCTAACCGTATCGCTGCTGTTTCGACATGTGTAGAATTGGATCGTGAACAAAGTTACAATACGAGTGATCTATTGTCGTATGTACAAAATAACATTTCCAAGTTAACGTCGGAACAAAAAGACATTTATGATACGATAATGCATTGTGTCGATAACAACGTTGGAGAAATTTTCTTTTTGGATGCGCCAGGAGGTACTGGTAAAACGTTTGTGATAAAACTGATTCTGGCATCAATTCGATCTAAAAATGATATAGCGTTGGCAATTGCGTCGTCCGGAATAGCCGCAACATTGCTGCCTGGTGGAAGAACTGCTCATTCCGCTTTGAAATTGCCTCTGAACTTGCATTCTACAGAAACTCCCACGTGCAATATTTCCAAATCATCTGGGATGGGTAAAGTATTGCAGCAATGCAAACTTATTATTTGGGATGAGTGCACAATGGCACACAAAAAATCGCTCGAGGCTCTGGATCAATGCTTGAAAGATTTGCGAGGGAAGTCGAAACCCTTTGGCAGCACCTTAATATTGCTTGCGGGAGATTTCAGGCAAACATTACCTATAATACCTAGATCAACTCCTGCAGACGAAATGAATGCTTGCCTGAAAAATTCTAATTTATGGGCACACGTAAAAACATTAAAATTAACTACAAATATGCGTGTCCGATTGCAAAACGATGACTCTGGTCAAACATTTTCAGATCAATTGCTGGCAATGGGAAACGGAAAGCTCCCAGTAGACTCAATTTCAGGACGTATACAACTACCTGCTGATTTCTGTAATTTAGTGACGTCCAAAAATGAATTGATTGAAAAAGTATTTCCGAATATTCTAAAAAATTATAAAAATAATAAATGGCTAAGTGAAAGAGCGATTCTCGCACCCAAAAATATAGACGTCCACGAAATCAACAATATTGTTTTGACCAAGATTCAAGACCAGGCAGTCCTTTACAAGTCAGTCGACACAGTTTTGGAACCAAATGAAGCGGTTAATTATTCATCTGAATTTTTAAATTCCATAGATCTTTCAGGGTTTCCACCACACGTGCTACAACTAAAAAAAGGCGTACCAATAATACTTTTAAGAAATATAAACCCACCAAAGCTTTGCAATGGCACTCGACTTGCCGTAAAAAAAAAACAATGGAAAACCTAATAGAGGCCACAATCCTGACAGGGCCTTTTGAGGGTGAGGCTGTTCTTATTCCTCGCATTCCCATGGTTCCAACAGATCTGCCTTTTCAATTTAAAAGATTGCAATTCCCAATTCGATTAGCATTTGCAATCACCATTAACAAAGCTCAAGGTCAATCATTAGAAAAATGTGGTATTGATCTTAATACTGATTGTTTTTCCCATGGACAATTGTACGTTGCATGTTCGAGGGTCGGTAAACCTGACAATCTATTTATATGCAGCGAGAATTGGACAGCGAAGAATGTTG
This sequence comes from Artemia franciscana, assembly GCF_032884065.1. NCBI lineage: Eukaryota > Metazoa > Arthropoda > Branchiopoda > Anostraca > Artemiidae > Artemia > Artemia franciscana. The sequence goes on along the minus strand of NC_088874.1, from coordinate 5,405,048 downwards.
TATATTCGCAAGTTTTACACAGTTAATTTGTATTTCGGAACCAAATGAAGCGGTTAATTATCCATCTGAATTTTTAAATTCCATAGATCCTTCAGGGTGTCCACCACACCTGCTACAACTAAAAATAGGCGTACCAATAATACTTTTAAGAAATATCAACCCACCAAAGCTTTGCAATGGCACGCGACTTGCCGTAAAAAAAAAACAATGGAAAACCTAATAGATGCCACAATCTTGACAGGGCCTTATGAGGGTGATGCTGTTCTTATTCCTTGCATTCCCATGATTCCAACGGATCTGCTTTTTCAATTTAAAAGATTGCAATTCCCAATTCGATTAGCATTTGCAACCACCATCAACAAAGCTCAAGGGCAATCACTAGAAAAATGCGGTATAGATCTTAATACAGATTGCTTTACCAATGTACAATTGTATGTTGCATCTTTGAGGGTCGGTAAACCTGACAATCTATTTATACGCATAGACAATGGGACGGCGAAGACTGTTGTATATTCACAAGTTTTACGTAGTTAATTTGTATTGTATCTATCTATCTATCTATCTATATAAAAACGAGTTGTGTGTATGCATGTTTGTTTGTTTGTAAAAAGAGCGTTTGCATATGACGTCATTATTAGTACATACGGCTTTGTATATGGACAGACAATGGGAAAGCCAAGAATGTTGTATATTCGCAATTTTTACGTAGTTTGAAACACATATATAAATCTATCTATATTCACAGGTGGGACACAGGGACACAACTACAATGGCGCGTAACTAATATGGCGCGTAACTAATATGGCGCGTAACGACTTACGAGCGAGGGGGGGCTTGGGGAGGGGGGCGCGAAGCGCCCCACCATATATATATATATATATATATATATATATATATATATATATATATATATATATATATATATATATATATATATATATATATAAATAAGTTGTTTGTCTGTCTGTCTACTGACGTCATGTTTGTGTGTCGACTGACGTCATGTTTGTCGACTGACGTCATTATAAGGATTGAGCTGTATGCGTCATGAAGTTGTTTGTCGACTGACGTCATGTTTGTTAACTGATAAAATTACATACCAGGACACCGGGACACAAATGAAAACCGGGACACAGGGAATATAAATGACAACCGGGAACCTCAAAGAGAAATTACAGACTGGGACACCCGGACACAAATCACGACCGGGACACAGGGAATATAAATGACGACCGGGACATAGGGACACAACTACAATGGGGACGCCGGGGGCACAGGCGGGATATATAAATGACGACCGGGACACAGGGATTATTCGAATAGAAATTACAGACCGGGACACAAATGACGACCGCGACACCGGGACACAGGGAATATAAATGACGACCGGGACACTCAATGAGAAATTACAAACTGGGATACCGGGACACAAATGATGCATGTTCAAGAGTCAGTAAACCTGACAATCTATTTATATCCACAGACAATAGGATAGCGAAGAATGTTGTATATTCGCATGTTTTACGTAGTTAAAAACATATATATATATATATCTATCTCTATTCACAGGTGGGACACAGGGACACAACTACAATGGCGTGTAACTAATATGGCGCGTAACGACTTAAGCGCGCGGGGGGGCTTGGGGGTTTGCGAAGCGCCCCACCAACTAGGTGTTGGGGTGGCGCGAAGCGCCACCCCAACAGCTATTATATATATATATAAATAAGTTGTCTGTGTGTGTGTCTATCGAGTGACGTCATGTTTGTGCGTCGACTGACGTCATGTTTTCAACTGACGAAATTACAGACCGGACATCAGGACACAAATGACGACCAGGACACCGGCACATACGGAATATAAATGACGACCGGGACACTCAAAGAGAAAGCGACCGGGACACAAGGAATGTTCGATTAGCAATCACCATCAACAAAGCACCGGGACACAAATGACGACCGGGACACAGGAAGTATAAATGACGACCAGGACATAAGTAAAAAAAAGCTAAAAAACTAAAAAAAACTAAAAAAGAAAAAAAAGAAGAAAAGGAAAAAAATGAAAAATAAAGGAGAAAAACAAAACTAAAAAAATAAAAATTAACAAAAAATAAAAAGAAAAAAGAAAAAAAAACTAAAAAAAATAAAAAAAAGTAAAAACCAAAAAAAAACTAAAGAGAAAAACAGGGGAAAAATACAAAAATTTATTTCATCATATACCATTTCAAAAACGAATGTATATACAGACCGGGACACCGGGATACAAATGACGACCGGGACAAAGGGAATATAAATGACGACCGGGACACAGGCACACAACTACAACGGGGACGCCGGGGGCACAGAGGGATATATAAATGACGACGGGGACACAGGGAATGCTCGATTAGCAATCACTATCAACAAAGCTCAAGGGCAATCATTAGAATCATGAGGTATAACTAAAAAAACTAGAAAAAAGGTAAAAAACTAAAAACTAAATAAAGACCAATTCAAAAACGAATGTAACCGGGACACAGGGACACAACTACAACGGGGACGCCGGGGGCACAGGGGGATATATAAATGACGACGGCAACACAGGGAATGGTCGATTAGCAATCACCATCAACAAAGCTCAAGGGCAATCATTAGAATCATGAGGTATAGATCTGAATACGGATTATTTTCCCATGGACCATTATATGTTGCATGTTCAAGAGTCGGTAGACCTGACAATCTATTTATATGCACAGACAATGGGACAGGAAAGAATGTTGTATATTCGCAAGTTTTACGTAGTTAAAAACTAATATATATATATATATATATATATATATATATATATATATATATATATATATATATATATATATATATATATATCACAGGTGGGACATAGGGACACAACTACAATGGCGGGTAACTAATATGGCGCGTAACGACTTACGCGCGCGGGGGGTTTGGGGGGCGCGAAGCGCCCCCACCAACTAGGTGCTGGGGTGGCGCGAAGCGCCATCCCAACAGCTAGTATATATATATATATATATATATATATATATATATATATATATATATATATATATATATATATATATATATATATATATAAATATATATATATATATATATATACATGTATGTATATAGGCCTACACATTTTTCAAAATCTAAAATGGTGGCGTTTTTTTTCAATTATAATAAAAAAAATATTTAACGAAAATTCTAAAAAAAGATATCTTAGGAGACTTAAGGCGCAAGGGGGGGATAAAGAAATCCAAAGGGGAATAAATACCTCCCCCCCCCCCCTTCCAACCTCGATATACGCCAATGACCTCTAAATCCCAAGAATACGCCAAAAACCATAGACAGAACCAACAACAGAGATTATGTTGGTGCTTGTGTATTATTCAGAACACACTCAAAAAGTGAAGTTAGGGTCTTTCGTGAAACAAACTACGATACAGGTGAATTTTCATTAAATATTTGGTACTTGTTCATTATTCAATTGATTTCATTCGATTCAGAACACACTCAAGAATTTTCTGAGAAAATCCGGTTTCATAGCCGCAAAGACAAAACTCAATTTAGTTTACTATGCATAGTAATAGAAAATAGTGTCTGAACATGGATTTTGAAAAGAAGATTTGGGATTTGCCAAAGTCTGAAAGAGAGGGAATTTGTGTTTTTACTGGCATATTAAACGGTACCGAGGTACATCCCGCGGCAGTAAAGGCAGAAGGAAGACCTCCTTTTAATGCGATTCTTAACGACATTTCTGCGTTTTGGATACATAATTCTAAGTTGTAATTTTACAATTTTCCTAATAAATAACTATATTTTCATATTTTGTTTTGTTTCATTAGCTTTATCAAAAGTTTGGGCCATATATTTGTACATTAGGGGGGGGGGGCATTATATCATATACCTAAGTTAACCTAACCTAACTATCTCTATATATATAATATTTCATAAAAATGTACCTGAATCGTAGTTTGTTTCACGAAAAAACCTAACCTCACTTATTGAGCGTGTTCTGAATAATATAAAAGTACTGTTATGTTTATCAAACAGTTCGTGGTAATGAACTGTAGTAAGGAGCGACCCGGTTCAATAGTAACCAAAAGTCTAAAAATTTTGGTACCAATAGCTACATCAAAAGAATCGCATTTTAATGCTGATTTTAAATATATAAATTTCATCAAGTTTAGTCGTACCCATCAAAAGTTACGAGCCTGAGAAAATTTGCGTTATTTTAGAAAATTGGGGGAAACACCCCCTAAAAGTCAAACAATCTTAACAAAAATCACAACATCAGATTCAGCGTATCAGAGAACCCCCTACTGTAGAAGTTTCAAGCTCCTATCTACAAAAATGTGGAATTTTATATTTTTTGCCAGAAGGCAGATCACGGATGTGTGTTTATTTTGTTTTCTATTTTTTTTCCCAGGGGTCATCGTATCGACCCAATTGTCCTAGAATGTTGCAAGAGGGCTCATTCTAACGGAAATAAAAAGTTCTAGTGCCCTTTTTAAGTGACCGAAAAAATTGGAGGGCACCTAGGCCCCCTCCCACGCTAATTATTTTCCCAAAGTCAACGGATCAAAATTCTGAGATAGCCATTTTATTCAACGTAGTCGAAAAACCTCATAACTATGTTTTTGGGGACGACTTACTCCCCCACAGTCCCCGTGGGAGGGGTTACAAGTTCAAAACTTTGACCAGTGCTTACATATAGTAATGGTTATTGGGAAGTGTACAGGCGTTTTCAGGAGGATTTTTTTTATTGGAGACAGGGGTTGAGAAGAGGGGGATATGCTGGGGGAACTTTTCATCGAGGAATTTGTCATGGGGGAAGAAATTTTCCATAAAGGGAGCTTAGGATTTACTAGCATTACTTAAAAAAAAAAAAACAATGAAAAAGTTTTTTTTTCACCTGGAAGTAAGCAGCAGCATTAAAACTTAAAACAAACAAAAATTATTACCCATATGAGGGGCTCACCTCCTCCTAATACCTCGCTCTTTACGCTAAAGTATTTTTAGTAATTTCAACTATTTATTCTGCGGCTTTTGTGATTCAGGGGTCATTCTTAATGAATTGGGACAAAATTTAAGCTTTAGTGTAAAGAGCGAGGTACTGACGAGGGGGCAAACCCCCTCATATATGTAATAAAAACATAAGAATACAAAAGTTCTTTACGTAAGCTAATTTATAAGTTACGTATATCTTTTACTTATAAAAAGATTCGTAAAAAATTAAAAGTTCTAGTTGCCTTTTTAATTAACCGAAAATCGGAGGGCAACTAGGCTTCCTCCCCCACTCTTTTTTTCTCAAAATCATTCGATCAAAATTATGAGAAAGCCATTTAGCCAAAAAAAATAAATATACAAATTTCGTTTTAATTATTCCTCTGCGGAGAGCCAAAATCAAAACATGCATTGATTCAAAAACGTTCAGAAATTAAATAAAAAAAACAAGTTTTCTTAAATGAAAGTAAGGAGCGACATTAAAACTTAAAACGAACAGAAATTACTCCGTATATGAAAGGGGCTTTTCCTTTTCAACCCCCCGCTCTTTACGCAAATTTTGACTCTTTCTCTTAACTCCACATTTTAAAACAGTAAAAAAACTTTAGCGTAAAGAGCGGGGCGTTGAGAAGGAAAAGCCCCTTTCATATACGGAGTAATTTCTGTTCGTTTTAAGTTTTAATGTCGCTCCTTACTTTCATTTAAGAAAACTTGTTTTTTTTTTATTTATTGTATTCTAAAAATAAGTGTGGTCCCCGATAAGGGCTGAGAAATGCTAATTCTAGAAGCGCCTACATTTCTGGTTGACCCTCCTCCTCCCTGGGGTAAACTAAAATGTGTAAAGGGGGCTTGCTTACGAGTAACATTACCTATAGCCATAAATAACATTATCCATAAATACAGTCAAAATTCTGAGATTATCATTTGGTTAAGTATGTTTGAAAGATCCAGTAATTATGTTTTTGGGTATGACCCCGCCCCTCACTGCCCTTGCAAATCAAAAGTCCTAGTGTCCTTTTAAAAGTCAAAAGTAATATAAAAAGCCCCGTAAAGGGCAACACGTAGAGGACGACACAGCCCCTTTCAAATACGGAATAATTTCTGTGTGTTTTAAGTTTTAATGTCGCTTCTTACTTGCAGTTAAAAAGCCATGTTTTCTTAATGTTATTTCTGAGCGTTTTTCAAATAATACGAAAAATATATATAGCTGTTTGATAAAAAATTTTATGACTGTTTGATAAAATTTGTAATTACTTTGTATTAGTAATTTGTAATTATTATTTACTTGATCTGATGAAATTCAGTGTCACAGCTAATTCTGACTAAAATCGGGGACAACCATGTTTGAACCGGTGATCTCTGGATCTGCAGTATAATTCAAGATTATATACTTTATGTAAAGAATATGGACAAATTTTGAAACTATCAACCCTTTCCGGTACATAAAGGGGGTTGCCCTTTTCTCAACACCTCGCTCTTCACACTAAAGTTGTTTAGTAATTAAAAAAAAATATTCGTAATGTTCAAATTAAATGACTCTTGTGTTTCAGGAGTTGTTATTACAGAATCACGACACAATTCAGACATAAGTATAAAGCGCAAGGTGAAGAGGAGGGGGTAATCCCCCGTCAAATGCGAAATAGCTTCTGTTCGTTTTAAGGTTTAAGGTTTCTCCTTACTTTCAGTTGAAAAAACTTGTTGCTTTTTTATTTAATTTTTGATGTTTTTTTAATAATACTGATAAATCTGGATCCATCTCTATGGAGAAATGCCCCCCCCCCCTGCAAAAAGATTCTCTAGGTAATTCAATCCCAGTTAAAATTTACCCCGAATAATTACCCAAAACTCCACACCTAAAACTGAGTCGGCAAAGAAAAAGCCAAGCACATAAAAAGAATTTCGTAGGAGAATTATGGCATATATAATTTCCCTTGAGAAGTTCAGGCCCCCGAAACATTGTTCCCCATAGAAAATCCCTCCTGTAAAGATTTCACTACCACTGTCCCACCTAAACAATATATGCAAACTCCCCAATAACAAATACTATACTTAAACAATGAACAAAAATTACAACTTAAGAACCTTCCCCCTAGGGCTTAAGGGGTTATGTTATCTCCAAAAGCAGAGTTTTTTTATCCTTCAATTATGCTGAGCAAATTGGCTATCTGAAAATTTTGATCGGATAATTTGGGGGGAAAGGTGCGTGGGAGGGGGCTAGATGCCCTCCAATTTTTTCAATCACTTAAAATGGGCACTAGAACTTTTAATTGCCGTTCAAATGTTTCCTTTCCCAATTTTATAGGACCATTGGTTCAACAATCCCCTCTGAAAAAAAAATAATAATAAACATACATGTGTAATATTTCTTCTGGCAAAAATTGCTAAATTCCACACTTTGGCAGATAGAAGCTTGAAACCTCTACAGTAGGGTTCTCTGTTACACTGAATCTGGTTGTGTGGTTTTCATTAAGGTTCATTGACTCTTAGGGGGTAATTTCCCCCATTTTCGAAAATCAGACAAATTATCTCAGGCATTTAGCATTTGATGGGTAACACTAAGCTTAATTAATCTTACATATTTGGAATCAAACAGTTCGTTGTAACGAACTCTAAGCAAGAAGCAACCCGGCTCAATAGTAACTAAAACTCTAAACGACGGAATTTTGATTCTACTAGATATATCAAAAGAATTAGTTTAGTCTTATCCATCAAACGTTACGAGCCTAAGATGATTTTTCTGGCTTTCAAAAAAATTGGAAGACAGAACTTAAAAATCAAGTGATCTTAACGAATATCAGACCATGAGATTCAGCGTATCAGAGAACCCTTGTTTACAGGTTTCAAGCTCGTATCTACAAAAATGTGGAATTTTGTAGTTTTCGCCTGAACAGTTTTTTTTTTTTTTTAGGGATGATCGTACTGACCCAGTGGTCTTGTAATATAGGAAGCGGGCTCATTCGAACGGAAATTAACAGTTCTAATGCCCCTTTTATGTGACCAAAATAATTGGAAAGCAACTAAGCCCCCTTAATTTTCTGATGGGAGTTTTTCCATAGGGGGAGTTTTCAAGGAGTGAACTTGTCAGGGGAAATTACACACTGGGGGACTTTGCTAGAATTCTTATAATAAATTCTTTTTTCTATGTCTTGCTTTCTCCTTTCCGTCTCAATTTTAGGCGCGGAGTTGTTGAGAGTAATTGTCGTGGGTAAACTTCACCAGGATAGAATTGTCTAGAGACTATTTTCATTGTGAGGGGGTTTCTTCGTGGAGGTGGGATCAGATTTCCTGGCATTATAAAAAAAACAATCAGAAATTCAATAAGAAAACATGTTTTTTCGACTTGAAGTAAGGAGTTACAATTAAAACTTAAAACGAACAGATATTATTACGTATATGAAGGGGGTTTTCCCCTCCTCAACACGTCACTCTTTGCACTAAAGTTTTGAATTTTGTCCAATTCTTTAAAAATGACTCCTGAAACACAAGGGCCGTTTAATTAGAACAATAAAACACATTTTAAAAGTACTAAAACACTTTTCTGCCCCGAGAGTTTTCTTTAAAAGACTTCTTTTTAGACTTGTGGTTACCATGCGCTATTTTGAATCTTCTTAGTCCCTTTAACGCTCAAACTGTAATTTCCTCAAGAAAAGATTATGAAGAAAAAAGAGGATCAAGTGATTGTTTCAATTTCCTTCTAGTTAGTTTATGCCGAAGACTGCATACTTACCGGAAGTATCAGCCCTTTGTTGGTATGTTTGCCTAGTAAAAAAAAAAAAACTCAACTCCCACCAGCTAACACGAAACACTAGTTGCTTAGCTTATATTTTTTGGTGGTGCTTATGTCGTTTCATGACTGAACACAAAGTTAAAATTGGACGAAGTTCACTGAGCACTGATTAAACTAAATTCCAAACATTCAGGTTCTTTTCTTTTTGGCGAGGATTCTATGTTCTTTCAAACAGTTCATGGTAACGAACTGAAGTAAGGAGCGACCCGGCTCAATAGTAAACGAAACTCTAAGAAACGGAATTTTGAAACTAATGGATAGATCAAAAGAATCAGATTTTTATGATGATTTTAAATATATATAAGTTTAACCAAATTTAGTCTTACCCATCAAAAGTTAGGAACCTGAAAAAATTTGCCTTATTTTGGGAAATACACACCCCCTAAAACTCCTACAATCCATTATGCGTATAGGAGAACCCTACTGTAGAAGTTTCAAGCTCCTATCTACAAAAATGTGGAATTTCGTATTTTTTTTTTTGCCAGAAGACTGATCACAGGTGCGTATTTATTATGGCACTTGGTATTAACCAAGTGACATATAACAATCGCAAATTTTGTCGGTCTGTCCGTCTGTCGGTCTGTCTGTCGGTCCCGGGTTTGCTACTTTAGGCACTTCAAGGTAGGCTAGGACGATGAAATTTGGCAGGAGTATTAGGAACCCGACCAGATTAAATTAGAAATAGTCAATTTCCCAATTTGACCATCTGGGGAGGAGTGGTGGGGCTGGTTAATTCGGAAAAAATAGAAAAAATGAAGTATTTTTAACTTACGAACGGTTGATCTGATCTTATGAAATTTGATGTTTGGAGGGATATTATGTCACAGAGCTCTTATTTTAAATCCCAACCATATCTGGTGACATTGGGGGGGAGTTGGGAGGGGGAATCCTAAAATCTTGGAAAACACTTAGAGTGAAGGGACCTGGATGAAACTTGGTGGGAAAAATGAACACAAGTCCTATATACATGATTGACATAACTGGAACGGATACGCTCTCTTTGGGATGGTTGGGGGGAGAGTTATTTCTGAAAAATTTGAAAAAATGAGGTATTTTTAACTTACGAACGGGTGATCGTATGTCAATGAAATTTTATATTTAGAAGGATATCGTGTCTCAAAGCTCTTATTGTAAATCCCGACCGGATCTGGTGACATGGGGCAAGTTTGGGAGGAGCCTAAAATCATGGAAAACGCTTAAAGTGGAGGGATCAGGATGAAATTTGGTGGAAAAAAAGCAGAAATCTAAGATACGTAATTGAAATAACTGGAAAAGATCCGCTCTGTTTGGGGGAATTGGAGGGGAGGGTTAATTCCGAAAAATAGAAAAAATGACGTATTTTTAACTTACGAAGAAGTGATCGGATCTTCATGAAACTTCATATTTAGAAGGATCTCGTCACTCAGATCTTTTATTTGAAATCTCAACCGGATCCAGCGTCATTGGGGGGGGGGGAATCTTAGAAAATATTTAAGCGGAGAGATCAGGATGGAACTGGATGGGAAGAATAAAAACAAGTCTAAGATACGTGACTGACGTAACAGGACCGGATCCGCTCTCTTTGGTGGAGTTGGAAGGGGGAGGGGTAATGCGGAAAAATGAGGTGTTTGTAAGTTACGAACGGATGATCAGATCTTAATGAAATTTGATATTTAGAAGGATCTTGTGCTTTAAAGCTCTTATTTTAAATTCTGACCAGATCCTGTGACATTGGGGGGATTTGGAGGGGAAACCGGAAAACGGGGAGTTGGAGGGGGAATTCTTGGAAAACGTGAAAATTGGGGTATTTTTATCTTACGAATAGTTGATCGGCTCTTAATGAAACTTGATATATAGAAGGATCGTATGTCTCAGATGCTTCATTTTTGACTCGAATTGGATCCAGGGACATAGGGGGCTGGAGGAGGGAAACAGAAATCTTGGAAAACGTTTAGAGTGGAGAGATCAGAATGAAACTTGATGGGAAGAATAAGCTCAAGTTCTAGATAAATGATTGACATAATTGGAAGGGATCCTTTCTCTTTGGAGGAGCTAGGGGGTGTTAATTTGGAAAAATTAGAAAAATTGAAGTTTTCTTAACTTAAGAATGGGTGACTGGATCTTAATAAAATTTGATATTAAGAAGTAATTCACGTCCCAGAGCTCTTATTTCAATTCCCTACCAGATTAGTTGACATTGGGGGGAGTTGGAGGGGGGACTTAGAAAATCTTGGAATAATTTCTGTACTAAAGTATTTTTAGTAATTTCAACTATTTAATCTGCGGCTTTTGTTATTCAGGGGTCATTCTTAATGAATTGGGACAAAATTTAAGCTTTAGTGTAAAGAGCGAGGTACTGACGAGGGGGCGAACCCCCTCATATATGTAACAAAAACATGAGAATACAAAAGTTCTTTACGGAAGCTAATTTATAAGTTACGTATATCTTTTACTTATAAAAAGATTCGTAAAAAATTAAAAGTTCTAGTTGCCTTTTTAATTAACCGAAAATCGGAGGGCAACTAGGCTTCCTCCTCCGCTCTTTTTTTTCAAAATCATTCGATCAAAATTATGAGAAAGCCATTTAGCCAAAAAAATAAATATGCAAATTTCGTTTTAATTATTCCTCTGCGGAGAGCCAAAATCAAAACATGCATTGATTCAAAAACGTTCAGAAATTAAATAAAAAAAAACAAGTTTTTTAAATGAAAGTAAGGAGCGACATTAAAACTTAAAACGAACAGAAATTACTCCGTATATGAAAGGGGCTTTTCCTTCTCAACGCCCCGCTGTTTACGCTAAAGTTTTTTACTGTTTTAAAATGTAGAGTTAAGAGAAAGAGTCAAACTTTAGCGTAAAGAGCGGGGCGTTAAAAAGGAAAAGCCCCTTTCATATACGGAGTAATTTTTGTTCATTTTAAGTTTTAATGTCGCTCCTTACTTTCATTTAAAAAACTCGTTTTTTTATTTAATTGAAACAAAACGCCGAGTCCTGTTGTATCGAATATTCGAGCCATGGGTATGACAAGAAATAGGAGCTGTTAAATTTTCTTTTGCGATTCCTGATGGTGGTGGCGGCATAGTTAGTCAAAACTGTTTGGTAGGGGTTATTATACGGGTTCACAGACAAATCAGTACTGATATTTCTACAAGCCATGTCCTCCGTCTGTGTTTTGCGTATATCCTCAGAAAATTATTTCACGTCCAGGGTCTGCTCGTTTGTTGGTAAAATTCGGTTGCCGATGAGTTGTCCCCATGAAATGTGGTAGATTTACTTACTGTCAGTTTGAAAAACGAAGCCAATCATCGTTACATCTTCATTCTTCTTCTTTCCTTTGGGCTTTTATTTTCCTTTTTTTGCACCACTCGTACCGGATTAACTCATGTTTCAATAATCTGATTTGAACTTTAACACAACTCAACTCTGTTTCACGGTTCTTTGTTTGATGAAGGGTAACGAGAAACAAAATACAAAACAAGAATGACACCCAGGTCTGGATACCCATCTTTTGCAGATGTTAGCCTACACAAAAATGTGGCGACTGACAGGATTAATTAATTACTGGAGACATTTCAAAGTCTCCGAGCCCATAAAGGACTTTACGAACCCATACCAAAAGGGTAACCATAAATTAATTAGGGAGAACGGCAAAAACAGGATACTTTCTTGAAATATAATAATCGTCGAGTGTCTTGAATGTGCTACTTAGTAATAATTCACAATAGAAATGCGGTAAAATAAGAGAAAAAAGTAGATCAAGGACGAATAAACAAAGAATTACGAGGTGGAAATTGGGCCCCTTCAGAAATCAGGGAGGGAGCCATGGCCCCCCTGCCCTCCCCAAATGGCGCAACTGCATCAAAAGTGAAGCCTTGACGAGGGTACGAACCCCCTCATATACGTAATAATTTATTTTCGTTTTATGTTTTAATTCTATTCCTTACTTTCAAGTGAAAAAACTTGTTTTTCCATTTAATTTCTGATTGTTTTTTAAATAATGCTGGGAAATTTGGCACCTTCTTCACGAAAATTCTCTTCCCCCATGTACAACTCTTCAATGTAAATATCCTCCCACGTAACCTTCTCCCCCCTCCCCCCTGTGGTCTCAGAAATGATTTTTGCTGCTATCAAACAATCAATAAACAAAAAAGCAATCAGAAATCAAAATTAATGGTCTCATCAAAGATTCACAACAGGTAAACAGATGAAAAAAAAAATCACAAAGCGAGTAGAAAATAAAATACAAATACAACCCCCCTCTCGACTCAACTATAAGAAAAGCAAGCCAAACCAAAGAAATAACTTAATCAAGGTCGGTATCCTCCCCCCCCCCCCCCGACTCAGGTAAATGATTCCTCCGTCCACTTCAATCATGGTAATTATGTTAGCTTTCTCAGTTGCCTCACCCTCTCCAAATAGCTCTGCATGACATTTTTAAGGCTTACTTAATCGTTTTTGGATATCAAGAACTGTGTGGATGTCGGACAATGTGCTTAGTTCTTCAGATTTTGACAGGAACTATAACTAAAATTACTCCAATTGTTAAGATGTCTTGAAAGAAGTAATGAAAAAAGAGCTAATGTTTAATATAAAATGATTTTTCCTAGTTTGACACTTGCACTCTAAAACCTTTATTGACTGAATGAATTACGATTGCCAATGTTGTATTTATTTTCAAACAGCTTGTGGTAACGAACTGTAGTAAGGAGCGACCTGGCTCAATAGTAACCGAAACTAAAAAACTGAATTTTTTATACCAATAGTTACATCAAAAGATTCGCACTTTAATGGTGATTTTAAATATATAAGTTTAATCTTATCCATCAAAAGTTAGGAGCCTGAGAAAATTTCCCTTATTTTAGAAAATAGGGGGTAACATCCCTTAAAAGTAATAGAATCTTAATGAAAATCACGTTATCATTTTCAGAGTATCAGAGAAACCTACTATAGAAGTTTCAAGCTCCTATCTACAAAAATTTGAAAATTCGTATTTTTTGCCAGAAGACAGATCACGGATGTTTGTTTATTTGTTTGTTTGTTTTTCTCCGGGGTGATTGTATAGACCCAGTGGTCGTAGAATGTCGCGAGAAGGCTCATTCTAACGGAAATTAGAAGTTCTACAAAAAATTGGAGGCAACTAGACCCCTCCCACGTACATTTCCCCCCAAAAGTTAGTGGATCAAAATTTTGAGATAGCCATTCTGTTCAGCTTAGTAAAAAACCTAGTAACCATGTCTTTGGAGACGACTTAACCCCCCATAGTCCCCGGGGGAGGGGCTGAAAGTTACAAACTTTGACCATTGTTTAGATAAAGTAATGGTTATTATGAAGTGTACAGACGTTTTCGGGGGGACTTTTTCGCGTTGGGGTGGGGATGTGCTGGGGGATACGTGGGGGGATCCCTCTATGGAGGAATTTTTCATGAGGGAAGAGAATTTCCATGAAGGTCGTATGACCTTAGTCATAGAAGTATAGTCATAGAAGTATGAATTTAGTATCTGAACAGTATGAATTTAGTATCTGAACTAAAAGGAACTAGCTTATGAACCTAATCGGATTACTTTTTGTACTGTATTGTGATTGCGCAATTAACTTGCGGACTTAATTGTGAGGGATTGCTCACTTCATACACAGTGAGTTATTATTAGTGTATAATTGAATATATTGGTGTTATCGCTGATTAAAAACTGTGATTAAGTTTGTGAATCTGCAGTATCTCGTCGGAATAAATGACGGGAAAAAAGCCCCTAAGGCTACCACCCGAGAAGGATACTCCCACTGAAACCCTTAGCCGGTCGCCATTCCGACCTACCTATAAAACTCTTCCTAGAACCCCCCCAACTACGCGATCCAAAACTGTTAGCCACTTGTCAGGAATTCAGGCCTTAGCCGAAACTACCTCTAATGAAAGAGGTGAGACGCCTGGCAAAAAGAGGAAAAAGGATGAAACTCGTTCACCAACGATAGTGCAACCCCTCTCTTCAAGTGTCCCAGAAACAAGTGCTAACGATCACCCCAATTATTATACTGTCTCAATCAAGAAAACCAATGGCCAACCCTTTTCAAAAGATCGAATAATGCAAATTAGGAAAGCTGTCTTTCTGATCACCAAGGTGAATTTTGAACTTGTTTTCAAGCAGGACGAGACTATTGATATTTACTTTACGTCTTCTCAGGCGGCAGACCATGTCCTGTCAAAATCCAAAGAAATAATTCTTGATGGCTCAAAAATTTTAGCCACAAAAAAAGATGTGGAAAAGTTACACAAGTATGTGCTGTATGGTGTTGATACCAGTGTAAAAGTGGAGGAAATACAAACTGAACTAATAGATTCTTCAGGTCTTCTCATCAATCCTTCAACTGCTATAAGGCTAAGTTTAAACAAAGAAGGTTTTCTTCACCCTAGCCGTTCAATCCTCATTTCCTGCAAAGTTGAGCTAAGCGGAGAAATATTCTTGTACGGTATGTCTCTTTTTTACAAGATTTATAAGCCTAAGCCCCTACAATGCTCCACTTGTCTAGCCCACGGCCACAGCAAAAAACACTGCAAACAGTCCCATCCGTCTTGCCTTAAGTGTGGGAAAACAGGCCACGCAATTAGTGAATGCCCTGAGTCAGACCCTTTCTGCAGAAATTGTAACCGGAAGGGACACACAGCCCTCCAAAAACAATCTTGCCCAGCTCACCAAAAGCGAGTTGTAATCCTTAGAACATCTGATAAAATGAACCTACCCTACTCAGTTGTAGCTGCAAGAATCCCTTGGCAACCCACACCCCATCGGCCCAGTAGAAGCCAAGCAACAGTTGCTGTAGCAGATGCAAAGACAGTATCATTTCCAAAAGAGGCAAATAATGTTCATACTCAAGGTTCTAGTCATTCCCCCCATCCCTTACCTAAGTTTACTTCAACATCCTGCCCTCCAAAAGATTCATCTAAAAATAGCCAAGAATGGCAAAGGCTTGCAACTTATCTCACAATCAGTCACTTAATTGAGGTTAGTAATGAAGCTGAGGAAACCAAAAATACTCTCAAGAAGAAAGCTATCACTAAACTCCTAGGTGATGACATATTAGAAACAGCTATGGCTCAATTATCCTCCATGAAAAAGGACATAGATTCCACATCAAAGCTAGTTAAGCCTGTAGACTCAACTGCAAATCAAATCAATGCAGGCTCTGAAATTGCCACAACCCCCAAGACGGTAATCGATGCCACTGCCCTAGTCAAAGGCAAGAAATCTAAGAAAAAAACGGCAAACTTTCCATCCCAGTCCAAAATTACCACCAATGATATTTCGTCGGCTGAAGAAGATTTCCAATATTCTAATCAAGGAGATGATGAAACTCAGACCACAATGGATGTTTAAATGTGCACCGTACAAGATTTTACGTTTCTCACGAATTTATCACTGTGTAATAATGTTGTTTTTAACTATTACGATGACCAAAATAATTTGCCCACCAGCCCCTTAGCTAGCCCCGATAGCCCTTTAAACCAAATTAACTGTGAATATCTCGACACTTTTGATTTTGTGAAAAATGTGAAACCTAAGCTAATGGAAGAGACCAAACTTAATGTAATTTGCTTTAACATCAGAAGTATACGGGATAAGTGGGCTAATTTTAAAGACTTAGTTTTAATTAATGGTTACTGCCCTTTCGACGTAATTGGAATAACGGAAACATGGCTTTCAAAAATTGATGATAAGAATGAATTTCCCCTCCCTGGTTTTCAAGCTATTCATATTGAAAGAAAGTTAACCAAGTCCTCTGGCGGCATTTCTCTTTACATCCGGTCAAGTCTGAAATTCACCAGGCTATTAGACTGTGAATCCTTATTCTCGCAACCTATAAATAATAGATGCATTTATTCAATAATCGTAGACATAAGTGTTGACGAGAATTCTTTTATTTTTTCATTATTTTATAAGCCCCCTTCATTTCCGACCCCTTTCTTTTGTAACCTATTTGATGATTTTTCTAGTTTTATTAATTTACCACAAAAGAAGGCAATAGTTTTTGGGGACTTCAATTGTAATTTACTGAATGTTAGCAATAATAATGATTGTGATACCTTTTTTGAAACATTCACCTCAAGTGGTCTTCTTCCCACAATCCTTTTTCCTACTAGAGTTGATCCTGTGAGGTCTACAGCTACTGTAATTGACAACATTTTTGTATCCACTTCCCTGGGAAACCACCTGTCCTCCAAAATAATATTTTCTGACCTGTCAGATCACTTTCCAATCTATCTCTCGCTACCCTCCCTACCAACTACTCAGCCCTCTAGAACTAAAACCCCTACGTATAATAGAATATATAATACTGTGAATATGAACAGGTTCACGGATCGTTTGAAATCCTTTGACTGGTCCAAGGTTTTGGATTGTCAGGATGTTAATTCAGCCACAAATGGTTTTACACAAGGACTGAGTGATCTTATCAGTTCAACCTTTCCAGTTCGTAAATCAAACCGAAAAACTAGCCATATACGCCCCTGGATGTCTAATAGCCTGATAATCTCTTCATACCGAAAAAATGACCTATATAAGTTAGCTTGCAAAACCAGTAACGTTATTGACCTGACTAATTATAAAAAATACAAAAATTTATATACCAAACTTGTCCGGGAAGCAAAAAAAAATTATTATTATTCGAAAATCTCTCATTGCAAAGGGAACTTGCAAAAAATTTGGTCAACAATAAATGAAATTCTTTCAAAAAAAAGAAGATCAAGATCTGTACCTCTTAACCTTAAGGACATCAGTGGCAGATTAATTGACCCAAGTTCAGTACCGGATGCTTTTAATAATTATTTCACTAATATTCCAAATGCTAACTCCTGTTCCTTCTCCCAGTCATTACAACCTAGCAAGAATCCTGGATCTATGTTTTTCTCTCCAACTGATCGTAAAGAGGTGCTTCAAGTTATCAAATGTCTCTCTAATAGTAGTACACCTGACTTCTTTGGCATAAGTAATAAGCTTCTTAGGACCGTATCTTCCTATGTTTGTGAACCCATTGTGCACATAGCAAACCTGTCTATGACCAATGGAGTCTTCCCAGAAATATTTAAATCAGCAATTGTTATCCCGATTCATAAAAAAGGCGATCCGTCTGAGATAAGTAATTATCGTCCAATCTCACTTCTCCCAGTTATATCTAAAGTGCTCGAGAGAATTATATTCCGACGTCTTTCTCCCTTTTTATTTGGGATTTATTCTTCAGATTCGTTGATTTCTCCCCATCAATATGGCTTCCGTTCCAAATTTTCAACTGCTCATGCACTAATAGACGCCACACAGTTTATACGTTCCCAACTTGACCTTAAAAATACTGTATTGGGCTTATTTCTGGACTTTTCTAAGGCCTTTGATATGGTTGATCACAGTGTTCTATTAAGTAAACTCAACAACTTAGGGATTCGTGGAGTTCCTTTCTCATGGTTTGGCTCTTATCTCTCTGGTAGAGTACAGAGTGTGAGTCTGGGCGGGTTGACTTCACATCCCCTACCTGTCCGAAGGGGCGTCCCACAAGGCTCTGTTCTTGGTCCAATACTTTTTCTCCTTTATATTAATGATTTGGTTACGGACCTGGGTCCATCAGTGCACCCAGTACTTTTCGCTGACGATAGCAACTTTTTCATCACCGGTCCTAATTTACCATCCGTTGTCGCCTCTACTCAAACCCTTCTGAATAGAGTAGAGGAGTGGTGTCTAGTTAACTGCATGACCATTAACATCAAGAAAAGTCAGGTTGTATTATTTCGAACCCCTTACAAAAAAAATGAAGCTCAGCAAGCACTTGGCCTAAAATATTCTACCAATCTCCTCCCACAGGTCGAAGTTGCCAAGTTTCTTGGTGTTCACATAGACTCCTCTCTATCATTTGCAACACACGTGTCCTACATCAGAGCCATAATTTTGCGACAGGTAAGTATGATTAATCGTGCGAATTATTTTCTTCCTCCCGATATCCTTGTCACCCTTTATTACTCTTTTATTTACCCATATATCTCATACTGTGGATCTGTTTGGGGCAACACTTTTCCTTCAGTTACCAATAAATTAAAATCTGCCCAAAACCGTGCCATCAAAGCAGTTTTTCGGCTGCCCCGACTATATCCCACCCAGGACTTGTACTCCGATTTTGGTATTATCCCTTTTGAACAAATCATCAAAAAATTAAATCTATACCTTGCATACTCCGCTTACCATAAAAATCTTCCTCCTCAATTATTATCTTATTTTAATATTAATAATTCTGAAGGCCTCTGTCTCCGTTCATCCAACCGTTCCTTCATTGTCCCCAAGTGTGTCTCTAGTTCCGCCCAGCGATCCCCCATTTATAAATCTATACTTCAATGGAATATAATACCCTCCAGTGTCGAGCTATCCACAAGTTTTCGCACGCTGTATAACAATGTACTAAAATTTTGATATTATAACTCTCTAAATCCTTATTCAATTTGCTTTAGTTACTCATGTTTTCTCTTTTCTATTTTTTTCTCTCTTCTTCATTTTCAATTTTTTGTGGTTATGGTCCTCAACAAGTTCGCTTCCAGGATCTTTATTATTATTGGTGTTATATTGTAGTTTTATTTGAATAAATTGAAATTGAAATTGAATTAATTGAATTGAAGGGGTAGCAGGATCTTCCAGCATTATTTAAAAAACATAATGAGAAAATAAATAACTTATTTTTCAATTGAAAGTAATGAATAGCATTAAAACTTAAAACGAACATAAAATATTATGTACACAAGGGGGTTCGTCTCTTCTACAGTACCTTGCTCTTTACGCTAAAGTATTTTAGTAATTTCAAGTATTTATTCTACAACCTTTGTGATTCAGGGGTCATTTTTAAAGATTTTTTATAAAAATCAAGCTTTAGTGCAAAGAGCAAAATATGACGAGGGGGCTAACCCCCTAATTTATGTGATAAAAATACAAAAATATAGAAGTTTGTTCTGTAAGTTAATTTGTAATGTACACATGTTTTTTACAAACAAAATCGTTCTTAAAAAAAATATAAGAAAATCTAGTTGTATTTTTAAGTGACCAAAGATTGGAGGGCAACTATGCTTCCTCCTCTGCCCCTTTTCTTATCATAATCGTCCGATCAAAACTATGAGAAAGCCATTTACCCCAAAAAATTAATATATACATTTCATTTTATTTATTAATGGGCGATGAGCCAAACTCCAAACTTGTATTAATTCAAAAACGTTCAGAAATTAAATAATAAAAACGAGTTTTTTTAAATTGCAAGTAAGGAACGACATTAAAACTTGGAACGAATAGAACTAATTCCGTATATGAAAGGTCTTGTCCCCTTTTCAACGCCTTGCTCTTTACGCTAAAGTTTTTAATTGTTTTAAAAGTAGAGTTGTGGCAAAGAGTCAAACTTAGCGTAAAGAGCGAGGCGTAGAAGAGTGGACAACCCCTTTTATATACGGAACAATTTCTATTCGTTTTAAGGCATTAATAACGCTCCTTAATTACTGTTTTAAAGATTTTTTTTTATTTAATCAAACAGTTCGTGCTAACGGACTATAGTAAGGAGCGACCCGGCTCAATAGTAAACGAAACTCTAAAAAACGAATTTTGATACTAATAGATACATCAAAAGAATCAAATTTTAATGCAGAATTCAAATATATATGTTTCATTAAATTTTGTCTTATTCATCAAAAGTTGCGAGCCTGAGAAAATTTGCCTTGTTTTGGAAAATAGGGGGAAATATTCCTTAAAAGTCATAGGATCTTAATCACACCATCGGATTCAGCGTATCAGAGAACCCTCCTGTAGAAGTTTCAAGCTCCTATCTACAAAAATGCAGAACTTTGTATTTTTTGCCAGAAGACCGATCACGGGTGGGTGTTTATTTGTTTGTTGTTTTTTTTTCCCCAGGGGTGATCTATCGACCAAGTGGTCCTAGAATGGGCCGAGAGGTCTGATTCTAACGGAAATTATAAGTTCTTTTGCCCTTTTTAAGTGACCAATACATTGGAGGGCACCAACGCCCCCTCCCATGCTCATTTTTTTTCCCAAAGTCAACGTATCAAAATTTTGAGATAACCATTTTCTTCAGCATAGTCGAAAACATAACAACTATGTCTTTGGGGCTGACTTACTCCCCCAAAGTACCCAGGGGAGGGGGCTGCAAGTTACAAACTTTGACCAGAGTTTACATGCAGTAATGGTTATTTGGAAGTGTACATACCTTTTCAGGGGATGTTTTGGTAGGGGGGTTGAGGGGAGGGGGCTACCTAGGAGGATCTTCCCTTGGAGGAATTTGTAATGGGAGAAGAGAAATTCCATGTAGGGGGCGCGGGATTTTCTAGCATTATTTAAAAAAAAACAATGAAAAAATAAATATGAAGTAAGGACCAGCATTAAAATTTAAAACGAACAGAGATTATTACGCATATGGGGGCGGGTTCCATCAATTCCTAAATACCTCGCTCTTTACGCTAAACTATTTTTTTAATTTCTGAACGCTTTTGAATCAATGCATATTTTGATTTTGGCTCTCCGCAGACGAATAATTAAAACCAAATTTGTATATTTGATTTTTCGGCTAATTGGCTTTCTCATAGTTTTATCGAATGATTTTGAGAAAAGAAGGCGCGGGAGAGGAGGCCTAGTTGCCTTCCGATTTTTTGGTTACTTAAGATGGCAACTAGAACTTTTAATTTTTTACGAATGTTTTTATTAGTAAAAGATATTCGTAACTTATAAATTAGCTTACGTAACGAACTTCTGTATTATCATGTTTTTATTCAGTATATGAAGGGGTTCCCCCCCCCCTCGTTAGTACCTCGCTCTTTACACTAAAGCTTAAATTTTGTCCCAATTTCTTTAAGAATGACCCGTGAATCACAAAAGTCGTAGAATAAATAGTTGAAACTACTAAAAGTGCTTTAGTCTAAAGAGCGAGGTATTAGGAGGTGAGCCCATCATATGCGTAATAATTTATGTTCGTTTTAATTTTTAATGCCTCTCCTTATTTTCAGTTGAAAAAACTTTTTTTATTTATTTTTTCATTGTTTTTTTTTAATAATGCTAGAAAATCCTGCACTCCCATCATAAAACTTTTTTTCTCCCATGACAAATTCCTCCAAGGAAAGTTCCCCCAACATATTCCCCCCTTCTCACCCCCCCCCCCCAACCTAAAAATCCCCCAGAAAACGCCTGTACACTTCCAAATAACCATTACTATATGTAAGCACTGGTCAAAGTTTGTAACTTGTGGCCCCTCCCCCGGGGACTGTGGGGGAGTAAGTCGTCCCCAAAGACATAGTTATAAGGTTTTTGACTACGCTGAAAAAAATGGCTGTCTCAGAATTTTGATCCGGTGATTTTGGGAAAATAATTAGCGTGGGAGGGGGCCTAGGTGCCCTCCAATTTTCTTGGGCACTTTAATAGAGCACTAGAACTTCTCATTTCCGTTAAAAGAGCCCTCTCGCAAGATTCTAGGACCACTGGGTCGATACGATCACCCCCGGGGGAAAAAAACAAACAAACAAATTAACACGCATCCGTGATCTGCCTTCTGGCAAAAAATACAAAATTCGTTAAGATTCTATGACTTTTAGGGGATTGTTTCCCCCTATTTTCTGAAATAGATTTTTCAGGAAATTTTTCTTAGGCCCTTAACTTTTGATGGGTAATATTAAACTTGACGAAACTTATATATTTAAAATCAGCAATAAAATGCGATTCTTTTGATGTAGTTATTGGTATCAAAATTCTATTTTTTAGAGTTTTTGTTACTATTGAGCCAGGTCGCTCCTTACTACAGTTCGTTACAAGTACAATTTACAATTTATTCAAATAAAAAAAAAAACATAACACCAATAATAATAAAGATCCTGGAAGCGAACTTGTTGAGGACCATAACAACAAAAAAATGAAAATGAAGAAGAGAGAGAAAAAAAAGAAAAGAGAAAACATGGGTAATTAAAGAAAATTGAATAAGAATTTAGAGAATAATAATATCAAAATTTTAGTACATTCTTATACAGCGTGCGAAAACTTGTGGATAGCTCGACAATGGAGGGTATTATATTTCATAGAAGTATAGATTTATAAATGGGGGATCGCTGGGCAGAACTACAGACACACTTGGGGACAATGAAGGAACGGTGGGATGAACAGAGACAGAGGCTTTCAGAATTCTTACTATTAAAATAAGATAATAATTGGGGAGGAAGATTCTTATGGTAAGCGGAATATGCAAGATAGATTTAATTTTTTGATGTTTTGGTCAAAAGAGATAATATCAAAATAGGAGTTCAAGGCATGGGTGGGATATAGTTGGGGCAGCTGAAAAACTGCTTTGACGTCACAGTTTTGGGCAAATTTTAATTTATTAGTAACTGAAGGATAAGTATTGCCCCAAACAGATCCACAGTATGAGATATATAGGTAAATAAAAGAGTAATAAAGGGTGACAAGGATATCGAGAGGAAGAAAATAATTCACACAATTAATCATAGTTACCTGTCACAAGATTATGGCTCTGATGTAGGACACATGTGTTGCAAATGATAGGGAGGAGTCTATGTCAGCCGTTTTTTGAGAAAGAGACGTATATCCGAAAACATAGTTTCGAGAAAACTGGGTTCAAAAATTCCAGAAACGTCGTTTCACTGGAAAGCAAGTAAGCCTGTAGTAAAGATTTTTAAACTTAATTTGGGGTTTTCGATACTGCACAAGTCGATAGGCGGCTTTTCAAGTATATCCAAACTTGGGAAGTTGTCCATTTGGTCCTTACGTCTCTTTCACTAGAAACTTGAAAAACATATGCCCTTCTGAACAAACGAAAATTGGATATACATCTCTTTAGTTTTCTGGTCAGTTGGATATAAGTCTTTTACTTATATGATCAGTTGGATATAAGTCTGTTCACGCGAGTAATGGCAAGGCTGGATATACACCAAGTTACTGAAGAGCTAAGTGATGGACCATGTATTTATTTCAGGTAAAAAAGGTGTAAAAGAAATAAAAAAAGGAAACACTAGTTGATTGACCCCAATAAGTCTTCACTCCTTGTTGACGTTGGCATATTTTGCCAGAAATCGCGGTTGACTCAATTTGCCATCAAGGGATCTAGCTTCTCAAGTATGACGGCAAGTTTTTCACTCTGTACCCCTCTTGGCTTTGACATCATCGAGGGGAAAAGTTGACAATCGAACCTTCGCTGTAGGAAATCCTATTTTTGAGGAGGTTCGTCCAAGTCAGTTTTCACGGTCATGGTTTGTTTGCCCCTGACAAAAGAAACCTGGACAATATCAGGAAGTTACATGGCATTTTTTTTCTTGTTTCTTCCTCACATCCGCAATCTGAATCTCCAAAGCACATTTTCAGGATTTCATTTTTTCCCCGGGCTTGGAAAATCAGCTCGTTTAGGCTCTGGAAAGAGCAAGCGACTTTGGTGTGACGAATCTGACTCGATGTTGGCATGGACTGTGTCCGCACTCATGTGATTATGGTCTTTTTTCAAGTAACGAAGATCAATTCGGTTGATTGTGCTTTCTGGAGCGTTGACAATCTGAACCAAACCAGTGTGTAGTTTCTAATTTTGTTTTGGCGGTACAGTTGTCACAGTACAGTATGATGTCTTCCCCACAAAGAACAGTCTCAATTTCAATGAATTTGTGAAGAGCACTTGCAATGTTCTTCGCATTTCTTCCAGAAATTTCCTCGTGCCAAGTGACAAAATACGAGCGACAATTCGGGCTTGTCCCAACTGATGCAAAGGTCTCGTTGAAGGTAAGGAGATGACTGATGAAAAAAGCGTCTTTTGAAGACGGCATCGTGGGCAGAAGAAGAATCTTCTGCAAGTCGAAGCTTTAAACCCTTTTGGTGTTTTTTCATACACGATCGGCGTCAGTAGCGTAAAGATTGCTCACTTTGTTACTTCTCTTGATGCTTTTCCAGCTTTGTTACCTCAATTTCAGAGGCTGATCCGTCACTGATTTTGGCTGATATGTGTGAGCAGGTATCCCATTCATCAATAGAAGGCATTTTCAAGGAGACATGTTATTTCTTCAGTTCTTCTCAATACATATTGAGACCAATCTCCACTCCGGGATTTTTTTCTTTAAAATATTTTACTAAGAAAGTAATGGTAATTTCTTTTGAGAGATATTTCATGTTAGGACAGTGCTCGCGCCTATAGTGCCTCATAGAAGGCTCAAATGTCATAATATGTCGTCTAACGGAGCAATCTTTGTGTTTCTCCATAAATCTGTGCATGCTCTCTCGCAGCCTTTCCTCATTTGTCCACCATTCCACAGAGTTTGAGAGGATCTTATGCGTACTTGCGAAGAACATGCTGAATGATCTTGTTGGATTTTTTTTTTTGGGGGGGGGGGGGGGGTAGACCAGGATTGCCAAACACGTTTGTTTGCAGACCTCCTTCAGTTCAGAATCAACTGGGAAGTAAAACCTTGTAGATCTGTTCGTTCTAATGGAAGAATTTTCTGCAATTTAGACTTGCCTTCGCTTTGGCTGGCTAGCAGTGATGTACGGCTTAAGCGACTTGAGTTTCTGCTGATAATGCTGATACTGCAAGATTCAATGCTAATGGCAGGACATCTTCAGCAGCGTCAGCTGAGACAACTTGAATAGAAGAAAAAGTGAAAGTTGCATTCATCGAAAGATTCTGATCTTCTTAGATGTCACTTGATAATGCTGCTGATACTGCAAGACTGAAGCAGTCTAAATTGTCTCGCAAAGCATGATTAAGAAGGGGTGCAAAGCTCATATCATTTGTTTCAGCAAGAATATATGTTAGCCTGGAGATGTCCATATCTTCTACTTCTACGTTGGATGCCAGAAGCTCTGGATCCATGTAAAAAGCAAAGGTGTCTTGGAGTTTCAGCTGCAACTCATACTCCGAGTTCATCTCAGTTCTCCCGATGAGAATGTATGCATCAGTTAATCGAGATTTGTTCGTGTAACCAATCTCTTTGTCATGCGAAATTTCAGCTTCGAAATGTTCTGCAACGATTCCAGTACCGTTTATTTCTTGAATTGTTGACTGGTTGAAACTGGGCAGATCCGGCATTTCAATCTTTGCCCAAAAAAAAAAAGATAGTTCCAACTCAGGAAATCGCTATGAACAGTTGCTATTTAAAGCGTTTTCGCTTGCCAGTCACTTCCAATTTTGCTCGCCAATTACTTCTAAACAACTAACAGCACGAGTGTAACGTTTCCAAGTCGCCTTTATTCCAAGGCAACCGTCTACTTACTCATTGAAGTCCCAACTAAACTCTTCCCAGTCCACTGACTGGCCTGGAAGCAAAATTTACAAAGCATTTTGCCTATCTTCCAAACCACTTAACTTCTTGTAAAAACAATAAGGCATATGTATTAAGAACGGCATAATATTTTAGTGAAAAGGACCCTCAACCTGATTACCACTTGTCTTACAGTAAAAGGGAAGTAAACCAAGCGAAATAGTAAAACCAATAAATCCAACAGGACTGCAAAAATAAGGCAACAAGACTGGAGTGAACTAAGTGTCAATCGAGCAATCCTAAAGTTTAACTGAAAAGCCAACTTATATTTGTTTCACTCGACTAAATTCATTATGCTGATTGCGTTAAGGGATTTTTTTTCACTTTTTGCCCTAATATAATTTTCAGAATATCTAAAGTCGCCCTCACAGCGCAAAATCCTACTATCAAGCAGGAGAGCTGATTCTCAGCATAAACGCTTCTTTTCTGTGGTGAGTGGTCAGCTCCAGGAAGTTTGGCACACGGCGTGAACAGTTGTTTTTCGTGAATTGTTTTCGTGAACTGTTGAGGTGATTCATGAATAGCTGAAGAGAAAAGTAACGCATTTGCATCGGGTCTTCAAGCATCTTCAAGTTAATAAGTCATGGGTACCCAAATTCCCAATCACATTCCTTTTCAGTTAAACTTTACAAAGACAAATCAGACTTCTCTTTACCTTTTGGCAGCTATGTCATGAGCCATTTGGACCAGGGTCCGAGCTCTTTGAGGCATGTTCCTTCACACAGATTTGGATGAACTCAGACAAGTTCACTAAAACCTAAATAGTTTTGACTTAGCTCTACAATTGAAACAGACAAACGGTGCTCTAGTATCCGACTGAGAGAGACGTATATCAACCAACTTTTATAATACGATCATTTGAAACAGACGTAAGTGCATTTTCTTAGTAAGAGACTAAGACGTATATCCAGCCACGTGACAAAAGAATCAGCTTTGATTGGGTTTAGGATATACGTCTTTTTCAAAAAGAAAAGTTGGTAAAAGCAAGAGAATTTATGGGTATACGTCTGTTCAACTTCTAAACCGTTTAACTTAGACAAACATAGATGGCACCAATAGAAAGAACGCGAAAATTTACCATAGAAAGTGCTAATATCTCAATTTCTTCAAAATGGCGTTTACGTCTGTTTGACAAAAAACGGATGATGTGGACACCAAGAAACTTGGCAACTTCGACCTGTGGGAGGAGAATGGTAGAATATTTTAGGCCAAGTGCTTGCTGAGCTTAATTTTTTTTTGTAAGGGGTTTGAAATAATACAACCTAACTGTTCTTTCTGTTAATGGTCATGCAGCTAACGAGACACCACTCCTGTACTCTATTCAGAAGGGTTTGAGTAGAGGCGACGACGGATGGTAAATTAGGACCGGTGATGAAAAAGTTGCTATTGTCAGAAAAAAGTACTGGGTGCACTGATGGACCCATGTCCGTAACCAAATCATTAATATAAAGGAGACAAAGCATTGGACCAAGAACAGAGCCCTGTGGGATGCCCCTCCGGACAGGTAGGGGATGTGAAGTCACCCCTCCCTGACTCACATTCTGTATTCTACCAGAGAGATAAGAGCTAAGCCATGAGAAAGGAGCTCCACGAATCCCTAAGTTGTTGAGTTCACTTAATAAAACACTGGGATCAACCATATCAAAGGCCTTAGAAAAATCGAGAAATAAGCCAAATACAGTATTTTTCAGGTCGAGTTGGGAATGTATAAACTGTGTGAAGTCTATTAGTACACGAGAAATGTAAAACAGTTCAAAATAGGTATGAAACCTTTTAATTGACAATGAATAGATATAAAATTACTTAACTTGATATTTCGAACACATATACAGTGTTCATCATCAGCAGTAAAACTAAAAGACATAAATCAAAATAAACAAAATTTATACCTATTAAACTAACTACATATAGTTTATTGCTCTTATTTTTTTCAATGTAACAGCGGAAGCAAATCTCTTTGACCTTTTTGGTTCCGGTTCATTAGATTTATCTGACATATTACGTGGATAATGGTCATAGCTCTTAGGTGGGGTGATTTTGCTTTATATGACCTCAGTAAATCATCATAAATTGAGTTCAATCCAAATTCACCTGTATCTCTGTTTATGGAATTATTCTTGAATAATTTTTTTCTAAATTTCGATTGTTTTCCTGAAAATTTGCTTTAAACCTTGGTCCCTAGAAATGAAAGAAACATTTTCAAACAAAATAAAATGTTTTGGAAAATTGTAGATATGTTCCGAGAGAGCCGACGTGAAATCTTCAGGTTTGCTATTTTGCTTTAAAGACGATGAAATAGAATTATGATGTTGTAGCAATCTCATTTTTGAATTCTGGTTAGTACGTCCCACATAAGAGCTTCCACAAGTACATGGGATTTTATAAACCCCACTTTGTTGCTCTGCGGAAGAATGTAGATGTACATACGGAAGTGTGTACTGAGTTTTTTAACTGAAAGTAAGGAGCGACATTAAAACTTAAAACGGACAGAAATTACTCCATATATGAAATGGGTTGTCCCCTCCGCAATCCCTCGCTCTTTACGCTAAAGTTTGACTCTTTGCCACAATACTACTTTTTAAAACAATTAAAAGCTTTAGCATAAAGAGCAAGGGATTGCGGAGGGGACAACCTATTTCATATACGGAGTAATTTCTGTTCGTTTTAAGTTTCAATGTCGCTCCTTACTTTCAGTTAAAAAAACTAGTTTTTTTTTATTTAATTGAGAGAAAGAGTCAAACTTTAGCGTAGAGAGCGGGGCGTTGAGGAGGGAACAGCCCCTTTCATACACGGAGCAATTTCAGTTCGTTTCAAGTTTTAATGTTGCTCCTTACTTTCAGTTAAAGATACTTGTTGGTTTTTTAACTTAATTTCTCAATATAGACTAATGTGTAAAGCGAAAACAAACAGGTAGATTCCTGTTTTTAAAATACCAACAAACAATCAACTTTACTGCATCCTTTTTGACATTGACTATAAATTCATGCATATCGGGCTTTGTTCTAATTAAACTAAAAAAAAAGAACAGTTCTTTTTAACTGAAAGTAAGGAGTGACATTAAAACTTAAAACGAACAGAAATTACTCCGTATATGAAATGGGTTGTCCCCTCCGCAATCCCTCGCTCTTTACGCTAAAGATTTTAATTGTTTTTAAAAGTAGAATTGTGGCAAAGAGTCAAACTTTAGCGTAAAGAGCGAAGGATTGCGGAGGGGACAACCCATTTCATATACGGAGTAATCTCTGTTCGTTTTAAATTTTAATGTCGCTCCTTACTTTCAGTTAAAAAAATTAGTTTTTTTTATTTAATTTCTGAAATTTTTTGAATTAATGCATGTTGATTTTGGCTCTCCGTACATAAATTATTAAAATGAAATTTACATATTAACTCTTTTTTTTTGGCTAAATGGCTTTCTCTTAGTTTTGATCAGACGATTTTGAGAAATAAGTGGCGGAGAAGGAGGCCTAGTTGCCCTCCAATTTTTCGGCTACTTAAAAAGGCAACTAGAACTTTAATTTTTAACGAACATTTTTATTAGTAAACAATATACGTAACTTAAGAATTAACTTACGTAACAAACTTTTATATTCTTATATTTTTATTTATATATGAGGGGGTTTGCCCCCTCGTTAATACCTCGCTGTTCACACTAAATCTTAAGTTTTGTCCCAACTCTTTAGGAATGACCCCTCAATCAGAAAGGCCGTAGAATAAATAGTTGAAATTACTAAAAATATTTTAGCATAAAGGGCGAAGTACTTATCTCCTCCTAAATACCTCGCTCTTTATGCTAAAGTATTTTAGAACCCTTCATATGCGTAATAATCTCTGTTCGTTTAAAATTTTAACGCTACTCCTTACTTTCAATTGAGAAAACTGTTTCATGTTTATATTTTCATTGTTTTTTTTAAATAGTAAGGCTAGAAAATCCTGCGCCCTTTTCAATGAATTTCTCTTCCCCCATGAAATTTCCTCCACGGAAAGATCCTCCCACGTAGTCCCCTTCCCTCAACCCTACACCCAAACCAAAAAAATCCCCCTGAAAATGTTGGTACACTTCCCAATAACCATTACTGTATGTAAACATTGGTCAAAGTTTGTACCTTGCAGCCCCTCCCCCAGGGATTCTGGGGTAGTAAGTCATCCCCAAAGACATAGTTAGTTATGGTTTTCAACTATGCGGAACAAAATGGCTATATCAAAATTTTGATCCGTTGACTTTGGGAAAAAATGAGCGTGGGAGGGGGCCTAGGTGCCCTCCAATTTTTTGGTCACTTAAATAGGGCACTAGAACTTTTCATTTCCGTTAGAATGAGCCCTCTTGCAACACTTTGGGACCACTTGGTCGATACTATGACCCCTGGGGAAAAAAAAAAAAAAAAAAAACAAATAAACACGCACCCGTGATCTGTCTTCTGGCAGAAAATACGAAATTCCACGTTTTTGTATATTGGACCTTGAAATTTTTCCTACATGGTTCTCTGATACGCTGAATTCGATGGTGTGATTTTCGTAAGATCCTATGACCTTTAGGGGGTGTTTCCCCCTATTTTCCAAAATAATGCAAATTTGCTCAGGCTTGTAACTTTTGATGACAAAGACTAAATTTGATGAAACTTATATATTTAAAATCAGCATGAAAATGCAATTCTTTTGATGTATCTTTTAGCATCGAAATTCCGTTTTTTAGAGTTTCGTTTACTATTGAGCCGGGTCGCTCCTTACTACAGTTCGTTACCACGAACTGTTTGATTTGCAAACAAGAAAACCGGATATCTATTATGGTATTCAGACTCAATTAGATGCTAACAGGTGGCATTCATCGATGATTCAAAATAAGAAATTGGCTATAATTCCTGACACTTGGGGAGGAGCAAATTTTTTTTTCAAAAACTAGGGGTGTTTTTTTTATATTTAAGGTTTTGACGAAAAGACCGAAGAAGGCATTTGTCGATTAAATTATCTCAAAAAATATTTTCAAAATTGAGGAGGGGGGAGGGGAAACAATATAAGACG
The DNA here is from genome assembly GCF_032884065.1 of Artemia franciscana. Taxonomy (NCBI): domain Eukaryota; kingdom Metazoa; phylum Arthropoda; class Branchiopoda; order Anostraca; family Artemiidae; genus Artemia; species Artemia franciscana. The sequence continues at coordinate 5,373,949 of NC_088874.1, read as the reverse complement.
GATGATATACAGACTATCCCCTTCTTATTATTTTTCACCAAACGGGGAGCTCCATGGAGAAAGGTGATTTAGGCAACAAAATATGACCTTTTTATTCCCATATATCATTTTTGTCTTCCACGTGTGATTTTAGAAAATTATCAAAATGGACCCAAAACGTGAAAGATCCTAGACAATACAGCTACCCTTTTTTTTTATCTTTTTTTGTTATTTATTTACTGTACAAGACTATCGTCGGTTTTTAAATGGCTTACCCGAATCTAAGTTGTGTTACATTGCTGGATAGATTGGGGGGGGGGGCGAAAAACCAATGTCAGAATTATTTTAGTCTTCACCCCCAACAATGATTGTTATTACCAGATGTTGAGATAGCTGAAAATTTGAGCTCGAGTGAACGATGTTAGCCTGTGCCACTAGTCGCTCAAAGTTTGAAAAAATCCAAATTTTTGGCCGCCGTCATATAAGGCCATAGCTCCTGAATTAGCCTCAAAAGCGCAATCTGGAACCAGTAGGAGTCAGTGTTGGAGTATATTAAGAATTTTATGGCTTTCTACATACTCCGTACTGGAGTTAACATTTTTTTAAGCAAAATGTATTTTGGAACCTAGTCTTCAAACATTTTGGAACCCTTTGTCCAAAACGGGCATTATTTTTTGTTATTTTGTGTTGCGACGTATTATCTTTCGAGAAAGCTGAATGAAATGAAAAAGCTGATCTTGAAAAGCTGAATCTTGAAAAAGCTGAATGAAAAAGCTGAATCTTGAAATGAAAAATCTTGAAATGAAAAAGCTGAAAATGAAAGCTGAGTGGTGTGAAGCGACAATACAACAAGTCATAAGGGAAAAAATTATACATTACTGATTGAATGTGCATGGTCTACGCAAAAACGTAGAGAATAACAGTGTCTACGAAGAATATAAATTAGTAGATATTTTATGGGTTATATTATCGAAAAACAATTCACAATTGAAAAGCTCATTATCTACTTGAATAGAAAAACGATTTATTTTTGATAGTTTTCTAATTGTTTGTTTTTACTCCATTACTGCCATAATTCTATGCTATCCGTTCCTGACATAAAATCCTCTATGTGACCCTCTTTATGCAAGTGAAGACCAGTGTTTTCACACTAGAATATGAAAAATCTGTTATGTTCGTTAGAAAATCGTGAATTTTTGGATAGAACAATACAAATTTTTAGGATATTTATGAATATTTTAGAATTTTTCATTTTCAAAAAAATTCATAAATTTTTAAACAAATTTATAATTTTTTTAGGATAGGACAAGACAAAGACAAGTGACAGAAAAGATGGGAAATTTATAATTCCGGTTATATATTTGCACATTTGTGAGGTGGAGTAAACTATTTCGACAGTGTGACGTTAGAAAACAATTTTATACTTTACCCCACTTGGGAAATATACACTTTTTCTAATTTGCCAATATATAGCTCAATTTTATTTCTAAAGTATTATATTTTTATCATGCTTAGGTGTATTTAATTAGGATTAACCTGATTTCACTTCTTGAGTGTTGTCAGTATAAAAGATAAGTTGCCTACCCTATCTAATCCTATCACCCTAATTTCATTGATTGACTGAGGACATGGTGCTCTCTTAGCTAAGTCCGACAGTGTCAATGAGAGGAGGGGAACTGATTGAAATTTTAGCTAGAACTTGACAAATGAGTTTCAGTCTTAAACCCTTTTTGGGTAATGATATTTAAACGAATTTAAATACCCCATACCTCAAGGTTTTAAATAACTTGATAAAATCATTACCCTCCCCCCATGTTTCCATGGATTAGCACCCCTGCCTTATGAAGTAGTTAGGAATGTCTTCACAAGTTCGAATTCAAATGATAATTCCCTCAAAAAATCCAGAAGATTTGAATAAATCTCTATGAAACAGTCCACCCGCTTAAGACACTATAATCGAATTATTTTGAATTTCTCATAGCTACAAATAACCGGTTAGACAGGTTTTGTATGAAAAGATCTGCGCGTCAGACTGGCCTCTTTCCAACATGAAATCTTGCTTGGTTTCATTACGTTAACTTCATACATTTTGGATAAAAGTCTGTGGATGAGGAATGATTTTACTTTTTTAAATGTGAGTTTCTGTTTTGTTTGAGTATTGAAATTGGAATAAACGCAGCTTTGCGTCCTAATGAAAAGACTGGTATTGGGTGTACTGTACAATTAGGGGGCTATTCAGGTACCTAAGAAATAGGCTAACTTACATCTATAGGCTAGACATAATTGTATCCTGAAAGCAAGAAGTCAATCAACTAGAATTTAACCCATTTTCAGAACTAAAAGCAGAGAAAAAGCAACTAGTAACTGAAAATTAAGGTAAAATGTTGTTTTGTCAAAATTTCAATAGGTAGCCTATAGACCTGTCATGTAGGTAAATTTCAGGGTTCTCTAGAGGGAGGAGTGGAAGTGGGTACTTTAAAATACCTTCCCGGATATGCTTTAGCCTGTAGATCCATCCCTGAAAGTTTCATTTTCCTAACCTAAACCCTTTCCGAGATAGCAAGAAGTCAATTGACTAGAATTTTACCCTTCATTCAAGTAGGAGATCTATTTTGCAAGGTTTCACTTCTGTCATTCATCCATGTAAGTTTCATTTTCCTAACCTAAACCCTTTCCGATATAGGCTAGCAAGAAGTCAATTAACTAGAATTTTACCCACTTTTATAACACAAATATTTTTAAAGGTTATCAAAGGTCAGGACCCTCTACAGGGAGAGGGAGGTAGGTACTTCAAAGGAACTTCCTGGGACATACTTTAGCCTGTAAACCCATCTCTGATGGTTTCATTTTCCTAACCTAACCCCTTTCCGAGATAGCAAGAAGTCACTAAACTACAATTTTACCAAGACTGGTATTGGGTGTAATGTACAATTAGTTGGCTATTCAGGTAGCTAAGAAATAGGCTAAACTTATATCTATAGGCTAGTCAGAATTGTATCCTGAATCCAGATTTACCTCCGTTTGCATTGGAAATAAACTTTACCCCATCCCTACCTAATGTGCAAATATATACCATGAATTGGAATATTTTTTAGTTACCTAGCCTACAAAGGTAACTACTTATAAAAGCCTATAAAGGTAGCGTAAAGTTTATTTTTTAGTCACATGAATAGCCTGTTATGGTAACATCATCGATTTGCGGCTCTCCAGAAGGAATAACTAGGAAGTAAAAGCTGTAGCATTTTTAGATTCTCTTTTTTATGTTTAAATTTCCTTTTGTGACAATCCACTCCCCTGTAAATATTATGAAAGAATTGATATTTAACAAAAATTGTTTAGAATCTTAAATACAGATTTTAGCCTACAAATAGGGGTATCGAGAAGGAACAGTATTAGGAAAACAAATCATACTTTACAATATGCCGAAAATCTTTAGTTAAAACATTTGAAGGTGCTTCTACTATGCTCTGCCCTAACCAAAGTGTTCAGGGGGGGGGGGCTATGGCAGTTGCTCCGAGTGCCGTGGAGGACGTTTCGGCTGGGGAGTTGACTATTTTGATCTAATTTTTCACTTTGATTCGGTTTTATTTTTGCTTATTTTTAAACTGGGAAGGAGGGAAAGGGGACTGTAATTAATTTTTACTGAGGCACCATCAGCCCTAGGAACGGTTCTGTCCCCTCTTTTCCATAATGCGCAAATATTAACGTAAATTAATGCCTGGGTAACTTGCCTTGAGAACTAACTGGAGAGAAGAAAATATATTAAGGAAACAATTCTTGTTTGAAAACATTGCAGAATAATCATAGTTAGCAAATTTTGCATGCAGACCCGCTATGCTTTACCTCCGCCCCCCTAAAGTGCAAATATATAGCCCAAATTATATATTTTCTGTGCATTTTCCCATGCGTAACTTGTTTTTTCAGTTTTTGATTCAATTTAAATTAACACGGGTTGAAACAAAGATAGACGCATTGCAAGAATAGCTGGAAAATATATAATTTGGGCTATATATTTACACATTGGATAAAGTATAGTGGGTCTGCAAGCAAAATTCGTTGGCTACAATTCTTCTGCGTCTTATGAAGCAAGTAATGTTTCATTAGGATTAACCTAACTTCATTTCTTGGGAGCGGTGGCTATAAGACACAAGTACCATTTAATTTATCTTTAGGATGTTTGTTTATCCGCTGAAAACGGGCCTCGGAAATTGGTCCATGGACCAATATGAACTATTTTTCAAGATTACTTGTGCAATAAGGCCTATGCTATTATTATCATAGGCAGTGCAATAGTGCAGCTTAAGGGGCAATGTTTCTATAAATGAACTATTGAGTTAGCTAAGAAGTAAACTTACCTCTTTAGTCAGCACTGCATCCTGAATCCAAATTTAACATTCGTTTAAATCGGAAATAAACTTCACCTCACTCCTATATTTAACAAATCCTATACTTGACAAATTATATTTAAATTATATGTTACCCATTTGAAGAGCAGTGTGAATTGATATTGAAATTGGAATAAACGCAGCTTTGCGTCCTAATGAAAAGACTGGTATTGGGTGTACTGTACAATTAGGGGGCTATTCAGGTACCTAAGAAATAGGCTAAACTTACATCTATAGGCTAGACAGAATTGTATCCTGAATCCAGATTTAACCTCCGTTTGCATTGGAAATAAACTTTACCCCATCCCTACTTAATGTGCAAATATATACTGTGAATTGGAATATTGGTAAAATTCAAGTTGATTGACTTCTTGCCATCTTGGAAAGTTGTAACTTTCCAAGATGGAAAGTTGTCATCTTGGAAAGTTGTAACTTTCCAAGATAGCAAGAAGTCAATCAACTAGAATTTTACCCATTTTTAGAACTAAAAGCAGAGAAAAAGCAACTAGTAACTGAAAATTCAGGTAAAATGTTGTTTTGTCAAAATTTCAATAGGTAGCCTATAGACCTGTCATGTAGGTAAATTTCAGGGTCCTCTAGAGGGAGAAGGAGTGGAGGTGGGTACTTTAAAATGCCTTCCCGGGATATACTTTAGCCTGTAGATCCATCCCCGAAAGTTTCATTTTCCTAACCTAAACCCTTTCCGAGAAAACAAGAAGTCAATTAACTAGAATTTTACCCCCTTTTATAACACAAATATTTTTAAAGGTTATCAAAGGTCAGGACCCTCTACAGGGAGAGGGAGGGGAGGTAGGTATTTCAAAGGAACTTCCTGGGACATACTTTAGCCTGTAAACCCATCCCTGATGGTTTCATTTTCCTAACCTAACCCCTTTCCGAGATAGCAAGAAGTCACTAAACTACAATTTTACCAAGACTGGTAGGCCTATTGGGTGTAATGTACATTTAGTGGGCTATTCAGGTAGCTAAGAAATAGGCTAAACTTATATCTATAGGCTAGTCAGAATTGTATCCTGAATCCAGATTTACCTCCGTTTGCATTGGAAATAAACTTTACCCCATCCCTACCTAATGTGCAAATATATACCATGAATTGGAATATTTTTTAGTTACCTAGCCTACAAAGGTAACTACTTATAAAAGCCTATAAAGGTAGCGTAAAGTTTATTTTTTGGTCACATGAATAGCCTGTTATGGTAACATCATCGATTTGCTTCTCTCCAGAAGGAATAACTAGGAAGTAAAAGGTGTAGCATTTTTAGATTCTTTTTTTTATGTTTAAATTTCTTTTTGTGACAATCCACTCCCCTGTAAATATTATGAAAGAATTGATATTTAACAAAAATTGTTTAGAATCTTAAATAAAGATTTTAGCCTACAAATAGGGATATCGAGAAGGAACAGTATTAGGAAAACAAATCATACTTTACAATATGCCGAAAATCTTTAGTTAAAACCTTTGAAGGTGCTTCTACGATGCTCTGCCCTAAACCAAAGTGTTCGGGGGGGGGGGGGGCTATGGCAGTTGCTCCGAGTGCCGTGGAGGACGTTTCGGCTGGGGAGTTGACTATTTTGATCTAATTTTTCACTTTGATTCGGTTTTATTTTTGCTTATTTTTAAACTGGGAAGGAGGGAAAGGGGACTGTACTTAATTTTTACTGAGGCACCATCAGCCCTAGGAACGGCTCTGTCCCCTCTTTTCCATAATGCGTAAACTTGCCTTGAGAACTAACTGGAGAGAAGAAAATATGTTAAGGAAACAATTCTTGTTAGAAAACATTGCAGAATAATCATAGTTAGCAAATTTTGCATGCAGACCCGCTATGCTTTACCTCCGCCCCCCTAAAGTGCAAATATATAGCCCAAATTATATATTTTCTGTGCATTTTCCCATGCGTAACTTGTTTTTCCAGTTTTTGATTCAATTTAAATTAACACGGGTTGAAACAAAGATAGACGCATTGCAAGAATAGCTGGAAAATATATAATTTGGGTTATATATTTACACATTGGATGCGGGGTAAAGTATAGTGGGTCTGCAAGCAAAATTCGTTGGCTACAATTCTTCTGCGTCTTATGAAGCAAGTAATGTTTCATTAGGATTAAACTAACTTCATTTATTGGGAGCGGTGGCTATAAGCACAAGTACCATTTAATTTATCGTTAGGATGTTTGTTTATCCGCTGAAAACGGGCCTCGGAAAGTGGTCCATGGACCAATATGAACTATTTTTCAAGATTACTAGCGCAATAAGGCCTATGCTATTATTATCATAGGCAGTGCAATAGTGCAGCTTAAGGGGCAATGTTTCTATAAATGAACTATTGAGTTAGCTAAGAAGTAAACTTACCTCTTTAGTCAGCACTGCATCCTGAATCCAAATTTAACATTCGTTTGCATCGGAAATAAACCTCACCTCACTCCTATATTTACCAATTCAGGGTATATACTTGCAAATTAGGGGTGGGTGTAAAGTTCATTTCCAATGCAAATGAATATCAAATTTGGATTCATGACATTATTCTGACTGAAGAGGTAAGTTTATTTCTTAGTTACCTGAATAGTCCGTTAATATAGACGTTACCCATTTGAAGAGCAGTGTGGGTAGGCCTCCAACGTGTCGTTTATTAGTTAAAGCTTTTCGTATAAAAGGATTTTTGCAGAAACTTTGAAATGTGTTCAGTCAATTCGAAATTGAAATCCCCTTTTGATAGTCGAGTTATTCGATGACAACCGGTCCACCCACGCCTGTCATTACTCCAAACACACCCAGTCAAAATTATGAGATAGCCATTTTGTTCAGCTTTGTTGAAAGGTCTGGAAATTATGTCTTGTTAGATGACAATCCCTCCCTCCTATAGCCCTTACAACAAAAGTTGTAAAAAACTTTGGAGCTGGCTCACTGGATTGGAAGTAAGGAATTTTAGTACCCGTTTTAAGAGTAAAAGTGATCAGAGGCCAGCTATCCCCTTCCATCCACGTCGTATTTTTCCCAAGTGAATCAGATAGAAATTTCGAAATAACCGTTTGTTCCAAAAACTGTCCAAAGATGACATTACAAGGCCTTTGGGGTTGACACAACCTTCCAGAGTCTGGGGGCAAGGTTTATAAGTTATATTCCTGGGGTTATAAGGCTTTTATGGACGGCATTATCGTGTAAACTTAAGAGGAGGTTCATTGGATCGCAAATGTGTAGTTCTAGTTCCCTTTAAAAAGTCATAACTAATGGAGGGCAAATAGCTCCCCCTCCTTGAGATTCTATATTCCCAAAACATATCCGATAGAAAGTGTGAGATGGGCTTTTGCTCAGAATAATCCAAAGAGCATATAACAATGTCTTCAGGCTGGACACGACCACCTATAGCCCAGGGGTATGGGTTGTAAATTATCCCCCAGGACATATAATGTTTTTATGGAACGGGTGGTTGTATAAACTTCGGATCGGATGGGACTCATTTAATTGGAAGTTTGAAGCGCCCTTGTTAAGAGTCAAAAGTGAATAGAGGGTAACCAGCAATCCACCACCCCAGACATTCATTCCCAAAACACTCCTGAAAATTTTAGAGAGCTATTTTGGTCAGTATTGTTGAAAGGTCCTGTAATTATGTCTTTGGGGATGTCAACGTCTCCACAGTCCTCTGGAAAAGAACTGTTGTCGGTTTCCATGTGGAAAATTGGCCTTGGGGAGGTAAGTTTTTGGGGTGAACTGTTCTGAGGAAATTTTAGCCTGGGGGTTTTGACAGAGTTCCCATACGAAATTCTTGTAATTTGTCTGACTTTCTCTTTGCCAACTGAAGTTTTCATGTGAATATGTTCTGAGGGAACGGCCCGAAGGGAATTTTCAGCAGGTTTGGATTTCCCAGAAAATATTTCCACAGAAGGGGGGGACTTCTGGAGTGATCGAAAATCGATCAGAAACTTAGTCTTTTTCATACGAAAGTATGATGAGGACAATTTTTCCCGGGAATTTTATGGTGGGAGGGATGTATCTTATGTTGAAGTAACTTTCACGGAGAAGTTTCCCGTAAGGGGAGGGAATTTTTCAATGGAGTGTGAGCCAGACAAAATAAATTGAAGGATTTGTTAATCTAAATCAAAACACACCATGTGCTTGCCGGTTATCAAAAGAGTGAATGAACAATATCTCGTGAATGGCTTCGATTATTTTGTTGAAACTGTTGGGAAATGCAACTTTTATTAAAATTCATGACATGAAGCTCTTAAGGCTTACTACTAATCCTAATGCCACTACTAATAGTAATGCTATAGCTAATACTACTGGTGCTGTTTGAGTGTTAGGCTGTTTGACACTATCAGGAACGCTAATGGCGTTAAGCTGCAACTCTCATGGCTTCTGCTACTATTACTATTTTACAGATGCACTAATAGGGTATAAAGTAGAAATTTTCGAGAAAGTTTATACTGAAATAAAAGTAAACGAAAAGATACTTTGTAAATGTTGGTTTTCAAAATATTGAAGTACATATTTTGGAAATAGCTTTGGAAGAAACAACTACGAAGTCAAAGTAGTGAAAAGACCATTCAGAAACGGATCCGTTCTCTTTGGAGGATCTGGGGGTCGTTAATTTGGAAAAATTGAGGTATTTTTAACATAAGAATGGGTGACCGGATCTTAATGAAATTTGATAATTAGAAGGAACTCATGTCTCAGAGCTATTCTTTCAAATCCCGACCAGATCTGTTGACAATGGGGGGAGATTGAGGGGGAAACCGGAAATCTTGGAAAACGCTTATAAATGTTGTAGATACGTAATAGACGTAACCGGACTGGATCCGGTCTCTTAGGGGGAGTTGGGTGGTGGGGTTCAGTGCTTTGACGAGTTTAGTGCTTCTGGACGTGCTAGGACGATGAAAATTGGTAGGTGTTTCAGGGAGCTGCACAAATTGACCTGATAAAGTTGTTTTCCCCGATTCGACCATCTGGGGGGGCTGAAGGGAGAAGTAAAATCAGAAATATTGAGGTATTTTTAACTTACCAGTGGGTGATCGGATCTTAATGAATTTTGACATTTAGAAGGACCTCTTGACTCAGAGCTCTTATTTTAAATCCCGACCGGCATTAAGCATCTGATTTTCCTTTTAAAGCAATCTATTGATTCTTAGAATTTGCTAGAGCTAATACCATATGAGCTCTTGGCCATTCTTGACCTCGTCACAAGTGCCATATAAGCTCTTAGCTCTTGTTTTTATTTGGATTCAGCATAAAAGGCTAATTCTTTTGGTCCATCAATTATAATCAAAATTCCCTTTTTTACAGCTTCGGTTACTTTTGGGCCGAGTCGTTCCCTACTTACAGTTCGTACTATGAACTGTTTGATGAAAAGGAAAGCTAGTTTGTTCTCGTTGCATTAAATTATAATGCAATTTTTTAATGCATTTTTAAATATCAGTTGCCTCCCTAAAAGACTGTTTTAAGCCAGTTATCGTGGAAATCGAAGTTGGTGTATCAAGCAAAACAAATGATTTAGATATTTAAAGGTATGCACTGCCAAAGTAGTCAAAAGCCAAACCTTCAAATGAATTTTGCCAGCCTATACTTACCTCACACATTGATACATTATTAACAAAAGGTTATCTTTGGTTTCAAACAGTTCGTGGTAACGAACTGTAGTAAAGAGCAACCCGGCTCAATAGTAACCGAAACTCTAAAAAAACAGAATTTTGATACCAATAGTTACATAAAAAAAATCACATTTCAATGCTGATTTTAAATGTATAAGTTTCATCAATTTTAGTCTTACCCATCAAAAGTTACGAGTCTGAGAAAATTTCCCTTATTCTAGAAAATAGGGGGAAACATCCCCTAAAAGTAATACAATCTTAACGAAAATCAGACCATCAGGTTCAGAGTATCAGAGAACCTTACAGTAGAAGTTTCAAGCTTCTATCTACAAAAACGTGGAATTTTGCATTTTTTGCCAGAAGAAAGATCACGGATGCGTGTTTGTTTGTTTTTTTGTTGTTTTTTTTCCTGGGGGTGATCGTATCGACTCAATGGTCCTAGATTGTCACGAATGGGCTCATTCTAACGGAAATTAAAAGTTCTAGTGTCCTTTTTAAGTGACTAAAAACTGGAGGGCACCTAGGTCCCCTCCCACGCTCATTTGTCCCAAAAGTCACAGGATAAAAATTTTGAGATAGCCTTTATATTCACCATAGTAGAAAAACCTAATAACTATGTCTTTGGGGACGACTTACTCCCCCACAGTCCCCGTGGGAGGGGCTGCAAGTTACAAACTTTGACCATTGTTTACATATACTAATGGGTATTGGGAAGTGTACAGACGTTTTCAGTTTTTTTTTTGGTTTCGGGGGAGAGAATTTGAAGGGGGTTATGTGGGAGGATCTTTCCATGGAGGAATTTGTCATGAGGGAAGAGAATTTCAATGAAGGACTTTCTAACATTATTTAAAAACAATGAAAAAATTAATGGGAAAATTTTTTTTTAACTAAAAGTAAGGAGCAACATTAAAGTAAGAGGTTTACCTCCTTGTAATACCTCGCTCTTTACGCTTAAGTATTTTTAGTAATTTCAACTATTTGTTCTACGGTCTTTGTGATTCAGGGGTCATTCTTAAGGAATTGGGGCAAAATTTAAGTTTTAGTGTAGAGAGTGCGTCATTGACGAGGGGGTGAACCCCCTCATATATGTGTAAAAACATACGAATATAGAAGCTCGTTATGTAAGTTAATTCCTAAGTTACGTATATTTTTTACTAATGAAAACGTTCGTAAAAAGTTAAAAATTCTAGTTGCCTTTTTCAGTAATCAAAAAATTGGAGGGTAACTAGGCCTCCTCCCCTGCTCCATTTTTCTCAAAATCTTCCGATTAAAAAAAAAGAGAAAGCCATTAAGCCAAAAAAAGTAATATGCAAATTTCGTTTTATTTATTTATACGCGGACAGCTAAAATCAAAACATGCATTAATTCAAAAACGTTCAGAAATTAAATAAAAAAAACAAGTTTTTTTTTAACTGAAAGTAAGGTGCGACAATAAAACTCAAAACCAACAGAAATGACACCTTATATCAAAGGGGCCTTTCCTCCTCAACGCTCTGGTCTTTACGCTAATCTTTTTTTTACTGTTATGTTTAATGAGTCAAACTTTAGCTTAAAGAGCGGGGCTCTTTAAGCTACTAAGCGACAACTGACCTCAAGACTCAGTTGTCTGAGAGCAATTTTCCTGGCTGGAGGGGGGAGGAGGGGTCAAAAATCCTTCAAATTCCTTATTGTGTGAGAGGTATCAGAAAATTATATGAAAATAAAAATAAATCTTGGGATTTGAGGGGGCACCCCCTACGTACGTGCCAGCCCATATCTCCTAGTCATCATTTCGGAGTAGTGTTTCACCTGCTTAAAAAAAACACTAATTCGCTGATTGCCGTACTAAAGCAATGTGTTATGAGGCAAGCACGGTAATTGATTTTCCAGGCGCAGAACTCTCAATGTAATATAAAAGAAGCGCAATTTCAAATGTCTATAAAACCTGGCAGTTGGATGCAGTGCTTCCACTTTTTTTTTTCTGAAAATCAGTAACGACTCCAAAAAAGTCGGGAGATTATCGGGAGGTTTTTTTTGAAGTCGGAGAAAAAATCAGGAGGTTTTAAACAGCTGTTTTGTCTCACATACCAGTTGTATTGGTGGTAAAAATGTCAGTAATAGAGAGACAGAACAAAGTAGAATCGAAAATATGTGTAGGCTACCTACAGACAATGATTTATTTAATTTTAGCCCACTTGTTAATTCCAGCAGAGTTATACAAAACAATCTAAAAGGAATGATATGAAACACAACAAGAGCTAGTAGCTCGTATGGCACTTGCAAGGCTGGTTCAGAAAATGAAATACAGAATTTGCTTTTCGTTCTGATCATTTGAAACCAAAACCCTTGAGATAAAAATAACCATGAACTTGGAAATCACGAGAATGTATCGTTTTGTAAAAAGTATTTTATTTTTGGATTTGGCTGTAATGATGCGTACTTTTCTGTAAATGATTTATCCAGAACATCTGTTTTTTATTCCCACAAAGTTACATCCCGATCTCTCCAGTCTAAGCCGGTCACGTATCCTCCCCCCCCCCCAAATAGTTATCGGATCCGGTCCGGACATGAAAAAGATCACCAGAGACATGTCCTCTGTTCAATTATTAAAGTTCACTCGAATCTGATCACCCGTTCCAAATTTACGCATGACTCAATATTGCAGATTCCCCCTTCCTCCAATCCCCCTAAGACTATCGAACCGAGTAAATTTTTATTTACAAGTCAGTTTGATCGGGTCCCTGATAAGCCGATCCCACCATTCTAAACGTTTTTCGAGATTTCCGGTCTCCCAAAACAGAACAAAATAACACACTTTGAAGAGCAAAATAATACACTTTTAATACATTTTGACATAAAATTTAGACATATTGGCACTTTGAAAACAGATTTGTCCCTTTGAAAACAGATTTGGTATGGCTGGCTTTGGCCTACATCTTAAAATCCATCCTCCTATCCTCCTATATTGTGAAGCAGAGCAAAATAACACTAGACAGTAGCGCCAAGACCTGGAAAAAGTGAGACACATTCGAACAGCAGCCACACTAGCACCACTAGCGATAGTGAACGTCCCTACTGATACTCAATCGGTCTTGCACCAGCGCTGGCTCCAATAACTTCATATTTTGAACAAAGCAAAAAAAAGATACGACCTCCCCAGTTTCCTCGACGTGTGCAGACCGCATATTACCTTTACTAGAAATTTCTAAACCCGCATGTTTGTCTCGCTTTAAATGTCGCAAGCGTAGTGGGTGGCGCTATGAGTATGGCCCGTTTGCAAAGCAAGGAAAGCATAGTTCTTGACCCTACTACCTAGTGTTATTTTGCTCTGTTGTGACTTGTGAAGCCGATTTCGCCGACACTCGAAATCGTTATTTTGATATAGGCTAGGCTAGTAGTCTGGCGAATACCGGATATCTATAAGACCCGTAAGAATAGTGTATTCGAATTTGTACTATAGAATCCTTGAACTGGCAACAGGTTAAGAATTGGTTTCAAGTTAAAACATGTTATTTTGGTAAAGAAACAGATCATAGAAGCAGAAAAGCCGCCTATCCCCTAGGACAGGTCAGTAGCCTACTTCTTGGATTGCCCACGTGCAGGGATGTATAATTGTCCAGTTCCAGTAAACTTGGTACTTACCCTAAAAAAATCCTGTCACGTAAGGTAAGCCACGTCCTTATTGTACACAAATTATCCAGTGGAAATTAACTATCTGAGTTGACTGATCAGATCAGATGAAGTTATGAACTGAGAATCAAATCAAATCAACCCTTTTTCGAACACAACAATGGTCTCTCATGGGACAAGCTGCCGACTAGGTCATTAATTAGGGTCCGCAGTTGACATCTGCGAATCAAACGCGGCCGGCGGCTTTGAAATCCCCCTTTTACGGGCAGCAAAGACATATTTTGCTTTCTGCCAGACAATCAAGAAAGATCAGAAACTTCAAGTTGGACAGAGCTCAATTCAACAGAAATCGGGAGATTATCAGGAGGAAATTTCAGTCGGGAGATTTTCCAAAAAGTCGGGAGATCTCCCGATAAATCGGGAGGAGTGGAAGCACTGGTTGGATGTTATTTAGGAGAGAAGAAGAGACCCAAAGACACCCAATTTGACACCAATGGCTATTGAGGAAGTAGGATACAAGGTAGTAGACATTAATCTGGAAGACAAATTTGTATTATTTCTTGGATAACGGCTGAGGAATATTGGGTATCAGGGATATAAACAGGAGGATGGGGGTTTTGAAACTTAATTGAAGGCTTAAACTACATTATATGTGGTTGACTGGCAATTGCCTATTTCTATTTTACCAAATTGTGTGCAGTAGTTAGTATCGTTCTTTGCTATTCTCCTTCTAAAGCTTTTTTTTCTTTTGAATTTATACTAGGGACTAGAGAGAGGCTACCAATTTTGGTTTGACGGGTTTTTAATTAATATTTCTTACTCAGAATTTTTTACTTAGAAAATTTTTCTTGCTTAGAGACAGGGCAAATTTGCAGAAACTATTAAGAAACTATTAATTCTATTGAAAGGGGACATAAACTAAGTTTGTTAAATTAGTAATAATTAAAAAATTTGATTGCGTGTCTACTCATTTACAGATAGTCGATCAGTTAGAGCTGATTAATGTATCTTTGCTTATAAATTTCTATTCTGGAGTAAAAACTAAAGTAGAACAACATAAAAAGGCTTATAAACAATTCCATATATAAAACTGGCAAAGGAGTGCACCGTCATTTTATAAAAACAATCAATAAAAAATTTGAAAACACCTACATAAATTTTGGGCCATATTGTATGGGCGATAATATGAAAAAAAAACTTTTTTATGAAGTTATGTCTCATTCCTAAATGCATACCACCTCTAGTGCCTTTGTGGTAATTCTGGTTTTATCTAAAACGAGTTCAAAGCCTGATAAAGATGATGCTTCTCAAAAAATAAACAATCAATTAAAGGTATTACGGTGAAACTAAATAAATACCTAACCATCTATATTGATTCATTGAGGACATGATGCTCCCTTAACTTGGTCTGGAAGATAATTTCTTAAACCATACTGGCCTGCTATAATATAAAGAAAGAAAATAATATAAAGAAATTTTACATAATATTAAGAAATTTTCCTTGAATATACTATTTTGTTCGCGCTGAAGAAGAGGCGGTTGTCCTCTCGGGATATTTTTTTTAGTACTCTCGTTTGGCCCTGAAAAGTCCATTTTTGATCGTTTTCTTCCTTTATATAATTTAGCCTGGAATTGCCAATAAGAAGAAATGATTGAATAAGTGAGTGATTGAAATTTTCACTTGAATTACTATTACTGAAATTACTAAAATAGCAAGTTCGTAATGATAAATTCCCATGAAAGTCAGGAAGGTTGAAAGTCAGGAGGGTTGGATCTATCTAGAATAAATCTCCGTAGGAGAGGAGAGTTTTCACGGGAGAAATTTCTCTTAGGAGTTTTCTACGGAATAAATTCTCCAGAGGGAATTTTCTGCGGGAGCAACTTTCTACTAGAGGGCAGGTTATTTGTGGGAAATCTTTCGTGGAGGAAGGGATTTCAGGTATGATATTAAATACAACCTTTTTAAATGAAAGTGCGCTAAGAAATTTTTTTTACCTGGAACCGTCCACAAGTAACATTTCAAGGGAAATTTTCAGCTAAAATGGGGTTGTCTGAGTGCAATTTTCTTGGTGGGAGGGGGCAAGTATTTTACGTGGGAATAACTTTCCATAGAGGGATTGTCCATGGGGAGGAGGCATTTTCCAAGGAGGGGGATTAGATTTCCTGGCATTATTTAAAAACGGCCAGAAATTAAATGAAAAAGACAAGTTCTTTTAAACTGAAATGAAGGAGCAACATCAAAGCTTAAAACGAACTTCTGTCCCAATTGTTTAAGAACGACTCCTGAAACACAAGGGCTGTTTAATAAGAGCAATAAGCTTTTTCAAATGTTCAAAAAAAACTTTAGCATAAAGCGTGAGGTATTTGGGAGAGGGCAGCCTCCCTCCTTTTGAGGAGAGGTCTAAAGTCTAGAGGATGGATTTAAAGAATGTGCCAACAAAATCCAATGTACTGACAAATGCGTTTACATAAGTTAAATTTCTAAGGCAGCCTCCCTCCTTTTGAGGAGAGGTCTAAAGTCTAGAGGCTGGATTTAAAGAATGTGTCAACAAAATCCAGTGTACTGACAAATACGTTTACATAAGTTAAATTTCTAAGGTATGTAGGTAAATTTCCGAAGATGTTTCTTTCGCTGCGTCTTTAACGAGTGAACTGTTTCACATAAATCAATTCAAACCTATATATATATATATATATATATATATATATATATATATATATATATATATATATATATATATATATATATATATATATATATATATATATATATATATATATATATATATATAAAATTAACCCTTTGGTTAATTTTGCCTATTTTTACTTTTGTTTCGATTTTAGTACTTTGATTTTGTTCGATTTCTCGGTTAGATGTTTGTCAAGTTCTGTTTCGAGTTTTTCGTTGCAAAACAATATTAGTGTTCTATAGTCAAACAATAAAAACTACGTTTTTTTGCGGTGAAGGGGTGGTGGGATTGAATGCCCCTGTCCAGGTACGTACGCTCGAATGTGTGTCAGGGGGGGGCACTAATCCTTCAAATCCCTTATTGTGTGATAGGCATCAGAAAATTATATTAAAATGAAAACAAATCTTGGTATTTCGGGGGTGGGGGGCACCCCCTACGTACATGCCAGCCCATATCTCCTACTCACCATTTCGGAATAGTGTTTCATCTGCTTAAAAAAAAACTGATTCGCTGATTGCCGTACCAAAGCACGGTGTTTTGAGGCAAGCACGGTAGTAAAATGTGTCTGTTTACTTCACGTAAATTCTCTGCTTTTTCAGGCGCAGAATTCTCACCGTAATATAAAAGAAGCGCAATTTCAAATGTCTATAAAACCTGGCTTGAGGAAGTAGGATACAAGGTAGTAGACATTAATCTGGAAAACAAATGTGTATTATTTCTTGGATAACAGCTGATGAATATTCGGTGTCAGGGATATAAACAGGAGGATGGGGTTTTTGAAACTTGATTGAAGCCTTGAACTGAACTAAATGTGGTTGACTGGCAATTGCCTATTTCTATTTTATCATATTATGTGCAGTAGTTAGCATCGTTCTTTGCTATTCTCTTTGTAAAGAATTTTTTCTTTTGAATTTATACTAGGGACTAGAGAGAGGCTACCAATTTTGGTGTGACCGTTTTGGTGTTTCATGAATATTTCTTACTCAGAATTTTTTTACTTAGAAAATTTTTCTTACTTAGAGACTGGGCAAATTTGCAGAAACTATTCTTGAGTTAAATCCTAATATCAGTAAAGGGCAAATTTCCCCTTTATCCTTGAGTTAACTGACGCTATTTGATATCAAGACTTTGCAATTACTAGTGTAATCGTTTATGTGAATTCGCTCTTTGTCTTTCAGTCAGGAAAATTATATATTTAGTAAAAGATATATCGTTTTGATGATAGAAATTAAAAGGAGAATTTTAAGAAGGGGAATTGAAAGGGGACATAGCCTAAACTAAGTTTGTTACATTAGTAATAAATAAAAAATTTGATTGCGTGTCTACTCATTTACAGATAGTCGATCAGTTAGAGCCGATTAATGTATATTTGCTTATAAATTTCTATTCTGAAATAAAAACAAAAGCAGAACAACATATAAAAGGCTTATAAACAATTCCATGTATAAAACTGGCAAAGGAATGCACCGTCATTTTGTAAAAACAATCAATTAAAAGTTTGAAAACACCTATATAGATTTTGGGCCATATTATATGGGTGATAATATAAAAAAAAAGACTGTGAACTTGAAGAGGTCAGTACAAGCATGAAAAATAGGATCTTTTTTGATAATTTTTCCCGAACACTAGGGATATTTTTTTTCGTATTTTGAAGTCAAGCAGCATATCTTGAGGTGAAGAGGCTATTCTTTGAATAAAATTAATTTGTTTTAAAAATTTGCGGGTGCCAAACCGGAGAGGGGTACTCAAGATGGGGATGGACAAAGGAGTCTTAGTAATGAATAAATATGTTCTATTCTTTATTAATAAGCAACCAGATTACAGAAAATGATCCTTATGCACTCGAAAACTCTCCCAACTCTGTAAGCCCCATATAACTTATCATTTACTATAATTTCAATCCATTTCTTCCTTATATACCACCCTAAAAAAATTTCCTGCGAATTTCCTTTTAAATTCAGCCACCTTTTGTTGATAGTTTTCTTGCTCATAACTCGAATGTCTTATCAACAAGTTGACAGTTCCAATCGGAAATACAATGCCTTGCGGAAAAAGTAACAAGCTTTTTTTTTCTATTGGCTGATGAACAACGCTATTAAGGAGGAAATAGAGGTAAAATAAAGTAAAAAGCAAGCACATTTTGAAATTGTATTTTTCTGATTTTGCTTTCAAACTATTTTTGATAGACATCAGAAATTTGCTGTAATGGTTGTAGATTATAAAATCTACACATAATCCAAAATTCTACCCTCTAGAACCAACTTCATACCTTCTAGCACGAAAAATGTTGAAAATTAAAAATAATTTTTTGCACCAGTAAAAATAAAAATATAACAATGCTGCAACGAAGGTTTTTTTTTAAAATACTGGCAGAATGAACTAAAAAAAAAAAAAAAAAAAAAAAAAACTACTGTCATTTCACATCCAGTAAATTTTTATTCAACAAATTAAAATTACTTGATTTATTTTTTTCCAGAGTATGTAAAGCATATACAGAAAAAGTGAAACCAACAGTTTTTTCCTTTTTAACTCGAGAGTCATCAAAAAACAAATCAGCTCAAAATCGCTTAAATCGCAGAAGTTATTCATGATTTTCTATCATAGGAAAAATACCATTGGACACAAATTAAGATGATTAGCCTTAAGCTCATCAATAAATTTCAATTCATGGGAAAACTCCTTAGCGAGACTGTGGAGTCGAACTTGGAGAGTACGTTGGGTTACTCCATTGGGAACAGAGAGGGTGAAACAACGAATGTGGTATTTGACTACTTGTGATTTATATGATATAAAAGAAGCAACCAATTTCACTAGGAAAATGTCAACATTGAATTCAGTAACAACTAATACATTGTAATTAACCAAGTCAAATGCCATTTTTGGAAATTAATTTAAGTCAGGCATTTTGAGGCTATTGAGGAATTTTACCAGTTAAGTTGACAAGATAAGCAATAGTATTAAGGTAGGTGTGGAACTGAGATTCCCGAATGGTTCCAGGTCTATAAGAGGAGGAAGGATTTTTTCTCTCTGCCAATCAACAAAAACTTCTTTGTATAGACAGGAGAATAAACGAGATCGGATGAACACCTTCAAAACAAGTATTCTAATAAGGGGAAATGGGATATCTAAAGGACAGGCATTTGCTTTTCTTAGCTTCCCAATTCTTCTTTCAATTTTTAATGCGAAGATCACTGGAAGAAAGGGGAAAATGTGTCAGCCGGTACATGATTAGACAATACAAGATGAGTTTTATAAACATGGTGGCCCTGAGGTTAGAAATAAATCACTCAAGATTGTGGATATGATTTACGGAAAAGAAGAAGTACGTAGCAATTTCAGAAAACAAAGCTTAATTAAACCACTGTATAAGAAAGGTGATAAGTGGGTGACTGTGATATTTATCTAGGCATTAGTAGAACAATTATTATTAGAAAAAAACATTTCTTAATCAAATAGATTAGTCTGGTCTTTGTAGGCAGCAGGTTACTTAGTAATATGATGATCTTTAAACTGAGACATGCATTAGACAAGTTTATGAGAGGAAAAGAAGCGTGGTCTTAGAAAGTGCTGAGGATCTCTAGGCTAAATTTTCCCTTTAAGGTTAATAATTGAGAAGTGCCTGAGTGATCAAACACCTTTAGTCTTTAGTTTTATAGATAATGAACAAGCTTTCGATTCTGTTGTTAGAAGAGCTTTAGCGTAGGTCTTGTTCTTGTATGGTAACCAGACAAATACATTGAATTTATCAGTGCTGTTTACAAGAATTAAGTAAGAAAAACAAGTTTTATTTTACTGAAAATAAGAAGCGACATTAAAACTTAAAACGAACAGAAATTATTCCGTATATGAAAAGGCTCTTTACACTAACACCCCGCTCTTTACGCTAAATATTTTTATTGTTTTAAAAGTAGAGTTGTGAGAAAGAGTCACACTTCAGCGTAAAGAGCGGGGCATTGAAGAGGGGACAACCCCATTCATATACAGCATAGTTTCTGTTCGTTTTAAGTTTTAATTTCACTCCTTACTTTCAGTAAAAAAAAAAAAAGTTTTTTATTTAATTTCTGAACGTTTTTGAATTAAGACAGGGATAGATTTTGTCTCGCCGTACTTGAATAATTAAAACGAAATTTGCATATTAATCTAACCTTTTTTTGGTTAATTGGCTTTCTCAAAGTTTTAATCGGACGATTTTGAGAAAAATGGGTGGGGGAGGGGGTCAAGTTGCCCTCCAGTTTTTTGTTACTTAAAAAGGCCACTGGAATTCTTAATTTTATTACGTACGTTTTTATTAGTAATAAATATACGTATTACTAATTAACTTACCCAACGAACTTATCTATTTGTATATTTTCATTACGTGTATGAGAGGGTTCGTCCCCTCGTCAATATCTCGCTCTTCACACTAAATTTAGAATTTTGTTCCAATTCTTTAAGAATGACCCCTGAATCACAAAGGCCGCTTAATTAGAATAAATAGCTCTTTTGAAATTACTAAAAATA
Organism: Artemia franciscana; assembly: GCF_032884065.1. Taxonomy (NCBI): domain Eukaryota; kingdom Metazoa; phylum Arthropoda; class Branchiopoda; order Anostraca; family Artemiidae; genus Artemia; species Artemia franciscana. Next base: position 5,353,181 of record NC_088874.1, on the reverse strand, counting down.
CTTTAGCGTAAAGAGCGAGGCATTGAGGAGGGGACCAACCCCTTCATACTTGTAATAATTTCTGTTCGTTTTAAGTTTTAATGTTTTAAGTTTTAACGTTTTAATTTAAGTTTTAGACGCTTCAGTAATCATTTTTTTTTGTCACTTTTTTTCTGTGTTTTCTTAACAGATCTTTTCGCTTGAGAAGTTGCCAAAGTTTTAATACAATTTTAAGTAATACAATTTATACAGTACGTTATATTTCTTTTTCTAGCAGTTGACTATCTTCGTGAACGACGTATTTTATATTGATCATTAATAGATACTTATGCAAATGTACGATGAATTTTGCTTCCAGATAAGATAATTATAAACAATGACCTTAAGAACTATTAAAGTCGTATTTGTTTCGGAATGTAATACTTCCCTTTTATATTTGGAAAGTCATATTGTTTTGATTCTCACGTAAAGAAATTGAAAAAAACTCCCAACCCCTTCTAGATTTTGAAAAATAATTTTTTATGTGTATTTGGAGATAAATTTTACTTGCATAGGAATAAATTGGACCCTACTGAATGCCTCTTTTAGGCTCTTTCCAGATATAATAATCGTATTAACCGCAAATATACCTCCCCCCCTCATATATGTCATGATCTTTGCCATCTTCTCCTTAATGTTTTACCACTCTAGATGTCTATATGAGATCTCAAATCAGTCACCCTAATTTTTTAGTTTGTGGATTTGTTTGACATAAATTATCACATAAATTATGTGCTTTTTCAGGCTCAGAATTCTCTTCGTAATTTACAGAAGCACAAATTCAAAAAAAGAAGAACAATTTCTATAAAACCTGGCAGTTGGATGTTATTTAGGAGAGAAGAAGAGACTCAACGACACATAATTTGATACCAATTGCTATTGACGAAGTAGGATTCAAGGTATTAGAAATTAATCTGGAAAAAAATTTGTATTGTTTCTTGGATAATGGCTGAGGAATATTGGGTCTCTGGGATATAAACGGGGAAATGAGGTTTTTTGAAACTTGATTGATGGCTTAAACTGAATTAAATGTGGTTGACTGGCATTTACCAATTTCTATTTTACCATATTATGTGCAGTAGTTAGTATCATTCTTTGCTATTCTCCCGCTAAAGAGTTTTTTTTTGGATTTATACTAGGAATTTGGATGAGGCTGTAATGTTTACACAAATATTTCTTACTTAGAATTTTTTACTTAGAAAATCTTTCTTACTTGGAGATTGAGGGCAAATTCGCACAAACTATTCTTGAGATAAATCTTAATATCGGTAAACGGCGAATTTGCCATTTATCCTTGAGTTATCTGACGCTATTTGATTTCAAATTCCCTGTCTAACGAATAGAAATCTCAAAAGCCACCCATTAAAACTAAAATGTAAAACAACTAGTATAACAGTTCCTGGGAATTTGCAATTACTAGAGTAATCGCTTATGTGAATTCGCTCTTTGTCTTTCAGTCAGGAAAATTATATATTTAACAAAAGAAATGTCGTTTTGCTGATAGAAATTTAAAGGAGAATCTTAAGAAGGGGAATTAAAGGGGACATAAAAGAAGTTTTTTACATTAGTAACAATTTAAAAATTTGATAATGTATATGCTCATTTATAGATAGTCGATCAGTTAGGTTAGTTGTTTCAAGTTTTAATGTTGTTCCTTACTTTCAGTTGAAAAAATCTTTTTTAGTTGAATTTCTGATTGTTTTTTTTTTAAATAATGCTGGAAAATCCAGCGCCCCCTTCATAGAAATTCTCTTCTCTCATGATAAATTCCTCAATGTAAAGATCCTCTCACGTAACCCCCTCCCCCGATGAAATGGGCGTGGTAGGGGGCCTAGTTGTCCCTTATTTTTGTGGTCACTTTAAAAGGACACTAGAACTTTTAAACTCTGTTAAAATGAGCTCTTTTGCAACATTCTTTGACCATTGGGTCGACAGGATCACCCCTGGGAACTTGTATATTTCTAATCAGCATAAAAGTCCGATTCAGTTGTTGTATCTAACGTAAAAGATTATATGACTTTTAGGGCGTCTTTACCTCTTTTTTGAAAATAAGGCAAATTTTCTCAGACTCTTAACTTTTGATGGGTAGGATTTAACTTGATGAAACTTGTATATTTCTAATCAGCATAAAAGTCCGATTCAGTTGTTGTATCTAACGTAAAAGATTATATGACTTTTAGGGCGTCTTTACCTCTTTTTTGAAAATAAGGCAAATTTTCTCAGACTCGTAACTTTTGATGGGTAGGATTTAACTTGATGAAACTTGTATATTTCTAATCAGCATAAAAGTCCGATTCAGTTGTTGTATCTATTGACATCAAAATTCCGTTTCTTACAATTTCGGTCGATATTCAGCCGGGTCCCTCCTTACTACAGTTTGTTACCAGGAACTGTTTGATAACACTGCTGCGGTTAAGGTAGAATATGAGGTTTGAAGCTGGTTTCATATTAAATCAGTAGTTCAACGAAGTTGCGTTCTATCACCATTAGTACGGATGATTCTGGTGGACTTTGTCTTAAGAAGCACAGCAAAGGTAATATGAGAGTACGGAAATAAAAGTCCCCTAGACTTGATGAAGATTTAAGCATCTTAGATGAAAATGTTGGTAAAATGAATGAACTTTTAGAGATTTTGCGAGTTCAAGGGGCTAGAATAAGTTTGAAAAATTAATTTTAAGAAAATTTAAGTCAATAAAGCAGTATCACTTACCATGGTAGAATTATTAGTAAAGACGGCGGAACATTTTCTAGGAATTTTTATTTGACCACTATTTAGGCTCATATTTATTTGTATACCCTGGATAATCCTCTCAATAGTACCTTTATACAACACTGAGTTAGGCCTTAAATATCTTGTAACGGCTTAGGTTTGCGACCAACATGTCTTCTGGCTTACTTTCTTTACTTTAAAGCAACTGGATACCCTGTAAATGAGGCCAATTTTAATTTTCGTTTTGTTTTTAGTACTTAAATTTTGTACGATTTTTCTTTTAGGTGTATTTTTCAAGTTTTATTTCGAGCCTTTCGTGAAGTCGTGAAACACTTATTAAAAAAAGGAAGATTTTGGGATTGAATGCCCATGTCACCTGCTTACCTTTTCGGAATCGTCTTTCATCTATTAAAAAAAAAAAAAACTAATTCGCTGATCGCTGTACCAAAGCACTGTAAGCACGGTAGTATAATGTGACTGTTTACTTACCATAAATTATGGGCTTTTTCAGGCGCGAAAACCCCCAACGTATTGTGAAAAAACCCACAACGTCAAAGAAAGAGGAGCAAAATCTAAAGAAACATATTAGAAATTGGAAATGGCCACTGGATGTTATTTTGGAGGAAAGAAGAGACTCAGCGATACCCAATGTGATACCAATGGCTTATGGCGGAGTAGGATATAAGGTAGTAGATATTGACCGGGAAAACAAATTTGTATTATTTCTTAGATAACGATTGTGGAATATTGGGTTTCTTGGATATAATATTGGGTTTATTGGATATGATATTGGGTTTCTTGGATGAGCTATTTTTGAAACTTGATTGAAATCTGAAACTGAATTATTTGCGGTTGACTAACAATTATTTATTTTTATTTTACCACATTATGTGCAGTAGTAATATCGTTCATTGCTATTTTTTCTCTTAAAGAGTTTTCTCTTTTGGATAAATACTAGGGATTAGGGAGAGGCTACAAATTATCTTGTGATGGGTGTTCAACAAATATATTGTTTTTCTGACTGTGAAACGGAGGGTAAATTTGCATTATCTATCCTTGAGTTAATTCCTAACTATAGGTAAAAGGCGAATTCATCGCTTATCCTTGATTTAATTGAGGCTATTTTGATTTTAAGATCCCTCTCTAATGGATAGAAATCTCAAATGCCGCCCAATAAAACTAAATTATAAGACAATTGGTATAGCAGTTCGTGTGAATTCGCTTTTTGTCTTTCAGTCAGGAAAATTATACATTTAGCAGAAGAAATTTCGTTTTGCTGATAGAAATTTAAAGAAGACATAAACTAAGTTTTTTACTTTAGTAACAATTTTAATATTTGGTAACATATATCCTCATTTACATTTAGTCCATCAGTTAGAGCTGAATAATGTAACTTTGCTTAAGGTTCAAATTTTCAAATATTAAACATTTTTCCTTGTACTAAAAAGAAGATTTAAGCAAATGCAAATGCAAAATTTATTTTAAGATAACAGAAGTCTAGCTGGGCCGAATTTCTATTCTGAAGTAAAAACAAAAGCAGAATAACATAAAAAAGGCTTATAAACACTTCCATATATAAAACTGGCAAAGGAATGCACTGTCATTTTATGAAAACAATAAAAATATTTAAAAACACGTATATAAATGTTTGGCCATATTATATGGGCCATAATAGAAAAAAAAAAGATTATGAACTTGAAAAGGGTCAATACAAGGGTAAAAAAGAGAATAGTTTTTTTTGTCAATTTTTCCCTGGATATAAGGGACAATTTTTTGTATCTTGAAGTCAAGCAGTGTATCTTCAAGTCAAGAGGCTATCCTTTGAAGCAAAGTTAATTTTCTTGGATTTCCTGTGAAATTTGTGGGTTCCAAACCGGAGAAGCATATTCAAGATGTGGACGGATAAATGAGGATACCTAGTGAATAATTATGTTCTATCCTTTACTTGTAAAGTTGACAAGATAAGCTATATAATAGGAGGTAGATTCCCGGTGTCTGTAAAAGGTCTGTAAGAGGAGGAAGGATTTTTTCCTTCTGTAAATATTCAGCAGGAGATTCTTCTTATAGTTTGGAAAATAAATGAGGTTTGATGAACACCTACAAAACCAATATTCTAATAAGGGGGAATGGGATATCAAAACGACAGACACTAGCTTTGATTAGCTTCCCAATTCTTTATTCAATTTTAAATGAGAAAATCACACGAAGAAAGGGGAAAATTGCTTCAGCCGGAACATGATTAAACTATACAAGATGCATTTCTTAAGTATGGTTCTGAGGTTAAAAATAACTCACTGAAGATTATGAATACGGGCTACGAAAAAAGGGAAGTACCTAGAGATTTCAGGGAAATCTTAATTAAAAAAAATCTATAAGAAAGTTAATCAGAGTGAGTGTGGTAATTATCGAGGCATTAGCCTGGTCTCTTATTAGAAAATTTCTAGTAATGTAATGCTTTGTAGAATGAGAGATGCTGTAGACACAGTTATAAGAGAAGAACAGAGCTTCATCGAAGGTCTTATCCTTTTATGGTATAAATGAATGAATTATTTTATTTAGTGAATAAACCCCTACAGAGGGTTTAGCTATCTAATCTACAAAATACAACACATAGATTATATCACAAATACAGCTACAAAAATACAATCTACGAAATAGCACAAAGGGGAAAACAAAAATTACGCAATTTCCAGTCTGTTTGTTTGATTCAAGTATGTTAGAACGGCATATTGAGTCTATTTAATAAATCAAATAACATTAATATTAAAAATATCAGAGTAAGAAAACTTGTAATCTAAATTCCTTTCATTTTAAAAGTTTACACTCAAAAAGATAATGATATAAAGTCTCTTCACAAGTGGAACAAATACTTTTATTAATTCTTCATAAAAATGAATTTAATTTACAGTGACCAGTAACAATTGTGTCAGTTTATAATTAGGAGAAATTTTTGAAACTTGAAGAAGGTCATTATGATCAGAGACAAACTAGAGAGTCCAGGGCTTACAGCTTGGCAGAGTATTTACCATTCCATATTTACATACCATTTCATATATAGGTTTATGCGTTAAGTTTTTCGAATTCAATTTATAGTATTAGGAGAAGAAAGGGAATTTACGAATACATAATTTGCTTGCGAGTCTGTAAAATATGTATGTTCATTTGATTTATGGCTATTTAAATTATTTAGGGATGACCAATAATTTAGCGGATAAAATTTTTTTTGGAAATTGAAACTTGAAGAAGGTCATTATGATCAGAGACAAACTAGAGAGTCCAGGGCTTACAGCTTGGCAGAGTATTTACCATTCCATATTTACATACCATTTCATATATAGGCTTATGCGTTAAGTTTTTCGAATTCAATTTATAGTATTAGGAGAAGAAAGGGAATTTACGAATACATTATTTGCTTGCGAGTCTGTAAAATATGTATGTTCATTTGATTTATGGCTATTTAAATTATTTAGGGATGACCAATAATTTAGCGGATAAAAAATTTTTGGAAATCAAAACTATAGAAATTCTTTGGACAGATACTAACTTTTTCACAATTTTCTTTTTATTCAGCGCTGACAACCATACATGTATTGCATATAAAATGGTGGATTCAATAGCAGCTATATATAAATATCTTAGGGCAAATGGTTTAAGACCCCAAGTGGTTCTGGCGGCACATAATAATTTTGTTGAATATTATCTGACGAGTTTTACTTTATTTTCAACATGGTCATTTCAAAGCAATTAAATCCAAAAGTACTTTCAACATGTTTATTCCAATGTAATTCAATCCAAAAGTAAATATCCTGTTTTGACCTATTTTGACTACCATTGGATTCCCACAAAAAAGAATGGCCATTAAAATTCCCACACAGGATCTTAGCTCCCTCCAGCTCCGGTATACGAGGTCAGGATCATCTTTTATAATATTTTGCCTATTATTATTATAAATGTTTGCCACCGTATAAACCGCGCCATCTATTCTAACGACTTCTAAATTTATCATATCACTAGTTAAATCTAAAATATATGTTATTTGGAAATAATCTTCATTTATCAAAATGGCTAGTCCTGCACCATTTGACTTCCTTTTTTTCAGTCTATTCTGGCCAACTCATATCCCTTTAAATTTGTAATAGTTAGTTTGGACTATCATGCCTCCTGTAAACACACTATCGTAGGGTTTTCATCACTTAACACTTTTTTGAATTCAACTAATTTTGTTTTATTGAAGCTGTTGCAGTTTAATTGCCAAAATTTCATTTTTTTGTTTCTGGTGACTCTACTATCTTGGTTATCCTGACTAGTCCCTTGATTCATTCCAGGTTGTTAGTAAAAATTCTTCTATTTCAGATCCTGTTTCATCAAAGCTTATTATTCCGGGAAACAATTTTTCTGCAGCTCTTTTAATTTCTTCAATCTTAAAATTTTCATTTATGTACGGTTTCGATACAATTTTCATTGTACATATAAGAGGTGTTAATACTTTCTGGATTTGTGTAGTTGCATTTATTTCTGGGTGAGCCCTCTCTGGTAATAAATTTTCTGATCGATTACTGTTTTCAACTGTCTTCGGTCTTTCTTGTCCTGTTCTTGCTAGTTCTGCATATGTCACTTTTGCTGCTCTCCATGGAACTTGGTTCTTTACTGAAATTTTGCTAATTTCAAAGACTTCCTTATGCTTCGAACAATTTTTATCCCCACTCATGTGGTCTGTGCTATGACATTTTCTGCATTTAATTTGATTTTAGGTACAATTTTCAGCAGAATGGTCTGCTGGCACATTTTCTTCAGGTTTGTGCGATATTTCAGCACACATCTTTCGTGTGGCCAAAAAATTTGCAGTTAGTACACTTTCTAGTTTTCGGTGTCAGAAAAACTTACCCGGTCCTACAGTAACTTCATCTGTTATTGAAACATTTGGGTATAATATTTAAGATTAGTGGGCGTCAAATCCTCCCCTATCTTCTTTAGAGGCTTCTCTATTTTGAAATTCCGTCTTTATTTTTCCATTCAATCTATATTTGTTCCATTTCTTCTAAGTTAATGTTTTCGTACAAAGTAACAATTTACTTAAATTGGTTAGGCTTTTTGGTGATGATACATCAATTGGGTATTCGTTAATAAATTGAAGGGTCTTCAAATCATCAAAGTCATTTTTATTTGTTACCTTAATTAGAATATCCTCTCTCGTGTAATGATCTTCATTTCATCCTGGTCTTGGTAATTTTTGAAGAGCCTTTTTTAGGGCAAGTCATTTTTTGGTTTCTCTACACCACACTTTTAAGTTTATTTGAATATACAAATAACTGACAATTTTTGTTACCCTTCACTTTTACGTTGTCACTATGAAAGCCCAACCGAAACTTCCAGTTATTTATATATATAAAGTTAAATCTGGAATAAGCCCCTTTAGGGTTGTATATAAATGATTTTATTTTACTTGTTGATAGATGTATCTATTATCCATTCGTCCATACATCATTCCTAGGGCAAAACTCAGGTAGATAGTCATAGAACTAAGGGATGAAAGATAAGATTGATTTTAGGTTAACGCGTGACGGACAATATCCACTGAACTTTGTATGCAAAATGGGGGGGGGGGACTGAATTTACTTGGACTCAAAGGCAAACATTTGACCTAAGTCTAATAAGCTTTGCCGCCTGTAATCTCAGGTGGAACACCTTGTCAAAGGATTGACACATGACCAATAAGACCCTTGAATATATATATATATATATATATATATATATATATATATATATATATATATATATATATATATATATACATATACATATACATATATATATATATATATATATATATATATATATATATGTATATATATATATATATATATATATATATATATATATATATATATCTATATATATATATATTTATACATGTATATATATATATATATATATTTATACATGTATATATATATATATATATATATATATATATATATATATATATATATATATATATATATATATATATATATATATATATATATATATATATACTATTTTAGCTGATGAAGCTGTTTTTAATCACCCACCCACCCCGAAAAAGATCCTTCATTAACAACCCCCCTTCCATCCGAAAAATCCTGGATACCACCATCGTTGTTTCCATCCTCTATTAACATTGCTACAAATTCTTCTGAATCAGACAAGTTCATTTAAAAGGCCTCCAAGTGCCTTTAGGCAGATGCGGGAATTGCTATTTAAAAATCTTACAGTTTTTAATTCATTTAAAAGCTCACGAGCACGCTACTGGAATTTGACAATACCTGATTAGCACCATTGGCAATAACATGATTTTTATGGCACTTGGTATTAACCAAGTGACATATAGCAATCGCAAATTCTGTCGATCCCGGTTTTGCTACTTTAGTCACTTCCAGGTAAGATAGGAAGATGAAATGTGGCAGACGTATCAGGGACCAGACCAGATTAAATTAGAAATAGTCGTTTTCCCGATTTGACCATCTGGGGGGGGGGGAGGGAGTGGGGGGCCTGTTAATTCGGAAAAATAGAAAAATTTAAGTATTTTTAACTTACGAACGGTTGATAAGAGCTTAATGAAATTTGATGTTTGGAAGGATATCGTGCCTCAGAGCTGTTATTTTAAATCCCGACCGGATCTGATGACATGGGGAGGGGGAAACATAAAATCTTGGAAAACACTTAGAGTGGAGGGATCGGGATGAAACTTGGTGGGAAAAATAAGCACAAGTCCTAGATACATGATTTACATAAGCGGAATGGATCCGCTCTCTTTGGGGTAGTTGGGGGGGGGGTTATTCTGAAAAATCAGAAAAAATGAGTTATTTTCAACTTACGAACGGGTGATCGGATCTCAATTAAATTTGATATTTAGAAGGATATCGTGTCTCAGAGCTCTTATTTTAAATCCCGATCGGATCTGGTGACAATGGGGGGAGGGGAGTTGGGAGGGAGAAACCTAAAATCTTGGAAAACACATAGAGTGGATGGATCGGGATGAAACTTGGTGGGAAATATAAACACAATTACTAGATACATGATTGACATAACCGGAACGGATCCACTCTCTTTGGGGTAGTTGGGGGGTGGGCTAATTCTGAAAAATTAGAAGAAATGAGGTATTTTTAACTTACGAACGGGTGATCGGATCTCAATGAAATTTGATATTTAGAAGGATATCTTGTCTTAAAGCTCATATTTTAAATCCCGACCGGATCTGGTGACATTGGGAGGAGTTTGGGGCGGGGGAGCCTAAAATCATGGAAAACGCTTAGATTGGAGGGATCGGGATGAAACTCGGTGGGAAAACTAAGCAGAAGTCTTAGGTGTGTGATTTACATAAATGGAACGGATCCACTCTATTGGGGGGGGGGGTTAATTCTGAAAAATTAGGAAAAATTACGTATTTTTAACTTACGAAGGAGTGCTCGGATCTTCATGTAACTTCATATTTAGAAGGACCTCGTAACTCAGATCTCTTATTTCAAATCTTAACCGGATCCAGCGTCATTGGGGGGAGGGGGCAGTGGGGGGGGCTGGAAATCTTAGAAAATACTTAAAGCGGAGAGATCAGAATGAAACTAGATGGGAAGAATAAACCTGTCAAAGATACGTGACTGACATAACCGGACCGGATCCGCTCTCTTTGGTGGAGTTGGGTTGGGGGTAATTTTGAAAATTGATGTATTTGTAACTTACGAAAGGGTGACCAGATCTTAATGAAATTTGATATTTAGAAGGATCTTGTGCTTTAAAGCTCTAATTTTAAATTCCGACCAGATCCCTTGACATTGGGGGGGAGTTGGAGGGGGAAACTGGAATTCTTGGAAAACGTAAAAATTGGGGTATTTTTATCTTACGAATAGGTCATCGGATCTTAATTAAATTTTATTTAGAAGGTATTCATGTCTCAGAGCTCTTATTTCAAATCCCGACCAGATCTTTTGACATTCGGGGGAGTTGGAGGGAGAAATCTTGGAAAACACTTGGAGTGGAGGAATCGGGATGAAGCTTGGTGGCTCGGGATGAAGCTCAAGGTATGTCCTTGATACGTGATTGACGTAACCGTACCGGATTCGCTCTCTTTGGGGGAGTTGGGGGAAGGGGTTCAGTGATTTGGCGAGTTTGGTGCTTCTGGACGTGCTAGGACGATGAAAATTGGTAGGCGTGTCAGGGAGCTGCACAAATTGACTTGATGAAGTCGTTTTCCCAGATTCGACCATCTGGGGCGCTAAAGGGAGAGGAAAAATTAGAAAAAATTAGGTATTTATAACTTACGAGTGGGTGATCGGATCTTAGTGAATTTTGATATTTAGAAGAACATCGTGACTCAGAGCTCTTATTTTAAATCCTGACCGGCATTAAGCCTCTGATTTTCCTTTTAAATCAATCTATTGATTCTTGGAATTTTGTTAGAGCTCATACCATATGAGCTCTTGGCTCTTAGCTTTTCCAGCCTTGTCACAAGTGCCATATGAGCTCTTAGCTCTTGTTCAGATGACTTTTAGAATTTGCGCGGAAAAAGTTAGTAGACTCGCCTTGAAAGGTATTCCCTATTGTGGAAGCACGCTTTCAATTTTTATGGCACTTGATATTAACCAAGTGACATATAACAATCGCAAATTCTGTCGGTCTGTCTATCGGTCCTGGTTTTGCTACTTTAGGCACTTCCAGGTAAGCTAGGATGATGAAATTTGGCGGGCGTATCAGGGACTGGACCAGATTAAATTATAAATAGTCGTTTTTCCGATTTTACCATCTGGGGGGGGGAGTGGGGGGGGGGCGGTTAATTCGTAAGAAATAGAAAAAAAATGAAGTATTTTTAACTTACGAACGGTTGATCAGATCTTAATGAAATTAGATGTTTTGAAGGATATCGTGTCTTAGAGTTCTTATTTTAAATCCCGACCGGATCTGGTGACGAGGGGGGGGGGAGTTGGGAGGGAAAAACCTAAAATCTGGGTAAACACTTAGAGTGGAGGAATCGAAATGAAAAAAAAAAAGCACAAATCCTAGATACATGATTGACATAACCGGGACGGATCCGTTTTCTTTGGGGTGGGGGGTGGGGGGGATTGAATTCTGAAAAATTTGAAAAAATGAACTATTTTAACTTTCGAACGGGTGATCGGATCTCAATGAAATTTGATATTTAGAAGGATATCGTGTCTCAAAACTCTTATTTTAAATACCGACCGGATCTGGTGACATTGGGGGGAGTTTTGGGGGAACCTAAAATCCTGGAAAACGCCTAGAGTGGAGGGATCGGGATGAAACTTGGTGGGAAAAATAAGCAGAAGTCTTAGATATGTGATTGACACAATTGGAACGGATCCACTCTGTTGGGGGGGGGGGGTTAATTCTGAAAAATTTGAAAATGACGTATTTTCCACTTCATGAAACTTCATGTTGAGAAGGACCTTGTAACTCAGATCTCTTGTTTTAAATTTCAACCGGATCCAGCGTCATTGGGGGAGGGGGGGTGGTTGGGCGTTGGGGGACGAAAATCTCAGAAACTACTTAAAGCGGAGAGATCAGGATGGAACTGGATGGGAAGAATAAAAACAAGTCTAAGATACGTGACTAACATAACCGGACTGGATCCGTTCTCTTGGGTGGAGTTGGGGGGGGGGGCAATTCGGAAAAATTAGCTATTTGTAACTTACGAACGGGTGACCAGATCTCAATGAAATTTGATATTTGGAAGGATCTTGAGCTTTAAAGCTCGTATTTTGAAATCCGACCAGATCCTGTGACATTGGGAAGAGTTGGAGGGGGAATCCGGAATTCTTGGAGAACGTGAAATTTGGGGTATTTTTATCTTACGAATAGGTGATCGGATCTTAATGAAACTTGATATATAGAAGTATATTGTGTCTCAGATGCTCCATTTTTGACTCGAATTGGATCTGGGGACATAGGAGGTTGGAGGAGGGAAACAGAAATCTCGGAAAACGCTTAGAGTGGACAGATCGGGATGAAACTTGATGGGAAGAATAAGCACAAGCTCTAGATGGACCGAACCCGTTCTCTTTGGAGGAGCTGGGAGGTGTTAATTTGGAAAATCTAGAAAAATTGAGGTGTTTTCATCTTAAGAACGGGTGACCGGATCTTAATGAAATTTGATATTTAGAAGGAATTCATGTCTCAGAGCTCTTATCTCAAATCCCGACCAGATCTGTTGACATTGAGGGGAGTTGGAGGGGGAAATCGGAAATCTTGGAAAACGCTTAGAGTGGAGGAATCGGGATGAAGCTTGGTAGATAGAATAAGCAAATGTTGTAGATATGTAACCGTAGATACATTGACGTAACCGTTCTTGATTCGCTCTCTTTTGGGGGAGCTGCGGGGGGAGGGGTTCAGTGCTTTGGCGATTTTGTTGCTTCTTGACGAGCTAGGACGATGAAAATTGGTAGGCGTGTCAGCGAGCTGCACAAATTGACATGATGAAGTCGTTTTCCTAGATTTGACCATCTGGAGGGCTAAAGGGAGAGGAAAAATTAGAAAAAATGAGGTATTTATAACTTAAGAGTTGGTGATCGGATCTTAATGAATTTTGATATTTAGAAGGACATCGTGACTCAGAGCTCTTATTTTAAATCCTGACCGGCATTAAGCCTCTGATTTCTTGCCTCGTCACAAGTACCATATGAGCTCTTAGCTCTTGTTATTTATACAAATAAATAAAACCTCCCCGCCTCACCAAAACCTTCCCACCCATACAAAAGTCCTGGATACGGCCATGGGGATTTCAAGTCGAATAGTGTACATATAGGCTCGTCGAAGGATCTTTCCATCGATCAATTTTCATTCAGGAAAGGGTTTTCCTTTTGGTTTCCTGGCATTATTTAACAACTATCAGAATTAAATAATAATAAATATTTTCAACTGAAATTATGAAGCAAAATTAAAACTTAAACAAACAGACATTATAACGTATATGAGGAGGGTTGCCCCTCCTCAGTGTGCTCTTTATGCTAAAGTTTTTTTTAGAACCTTTAGAAAAGGCTATTATTCTAATAAAAACAAGAGTCATTCCTAAATTATTGGAACAAAAAGTCTTTAGCGCAAAAAGAGTGGTATTGAGGAGGGGGCAACCCTGTTCATATACAGAATAGCTTCTGTTCGTTTTAAGTTTTTATGGCAGTTGGTATCTAACAAGTGACATATAGCGGTCGCAAATTCTGTTTGTTTGTCTGTCGGTCTGTCTGTCTGTCCCAGTTTTGCTACTTTAGGCACTACCAGGTAAGCTAGGACGATGAAATTTGGCAGGCGTATCAGGAACCAGACCAGATTAAATTAAAAATTGTTGTTTCCCCGATTTGACCATCTGGGTTGTGGGGGGTCAGTTGGAAAAATTAGAAAAAATGAGGTATTTGTAACTTGGAACGGATGATCAGATCTTGATGAAATTTGATGTTTGGAAGGATGTAGTGTCTCAGAGCCCTTATTTCAAATCCTGACCGATTCTGGTGACATTGGGGGGGGGGGGGGGCTAAAATATTAGAAAACGTTTGGAGTTGAGGGATCGGGGTGGAACTTCATGGGAAAAATAAGCACAAATCCTAGATACGTGATTGACATAACCAGAACGGATCCACTCTCTTTGGAAGTAGTTGGGGGTGGGGGGGGGGTTAATTCCGAAAAATTAGAAAAAAGAGGTATTTTTAACCTACGAACGAGTGATCGGATCTTAGCGAAATTTGATATTTAGAATGATATCGTCTCTCAGAGCTCTTATTTTAAATCCCGACCAAATCCGGTGATATTTGGGGGGAGGATCTAAAATCTTGGAAAACACTTAGAGTGGAGGGATCGGGATGAAACTTGGTGGGGAAAATAAGCAGAAGTCTTAGGTGCGTGATTGACATAATCGGAATGGATCCGCTCTATTTGAGGGAGTTGAGGGGGGGAGGAGGAGGGTCAATTCTGAAGAATTGGAAAAAAATGTTGTATTTTCAACTTACGAAGGAGTTATCGGATCTTAATGAAACTTTATATTTAAAGGACCTCGTCAATCAGATCTCTTATTTTAAATTCCGACCGGATCCAGCGTCATTGGGGGGAGGGGGACCAGAAATCATGGAAAATACTTAAAGCGGAGAGATCAGGATGAAACTTTTGGGAAGAATAAAAACAAGTCTAAGATACGTGACTGACATAACCGGACCGCATTGGATCTCTTTAGTAGAGTTGGGGGGGGGATTAGAAAAAAATGAGGTATTTGTAACTTACGAACGGGTGATCAGATCTTAATGAAATTTCGTTTAGAAAAATCATGTGCTTTAGAGCTCTTATTGTAAATTCCGACCAGATCCTGTGACATTGGGGGAGTTGGATGGGGAAACCGGAATTCTTAGAAAACATGAAAATTGGGGTATCTTTATAGAACGAATAGGTGATCGGATTTTCATGAAACTTGATATATAGAAGGATCCTATATCTCAGATGCTTTTCGACTCGAATCGGATCCGGAGAAATTGGGGGTTGGAGGGGGGAAACAGAAATCTCAGAAAATGCATAGAGTAGAGAGATCGGGATGAAACTTGATGGGAAGAATAAGCACAAGTTCTAGATACGTGATTGACATAATTGGAACGGATCCGTTCTCTTTGGAGGAGCTGGAGGATTTTAATCTGTAAAAATTTGAAAAATTGAGGTATTTTTAACTTACGAACGGGTGGCCGGATCTTAATGAAACTTGATATTTAGAAGGAACACATGTCTCAGAGCTTTTATTTCAAATTCTGACCAGATCTTTTGACATTGGGAGGAGTTAAGAGGGGTAAATCGAAAATCGTTGAAAACGCTTAGAGTGGAGGATTCTGGATGAAACTTGTTGGATAGAATAAGTAAACGTAGTAGATACGTAATTGACGTAACCGTACCGGATTCGTTCTCTTTGGGGGAACTAGGGGTTGGGGTTCAGTGCTTTGGCGAGTTTGGTGCTTCTTGACGTGCTAGGACGATGAAAATTGGTAGGCGTGTCAGGGAGCTGCACAAATTGACTTGATAAAGTCGTTTTCCCCGATTAGACTATCTGGAGGGCTGAAGGGAGAGGAAGAATTAGAAAAAATGAGGTCTTTGTAACTTAAGAGTGGGTGATCGGATCTTAATGAATTTTGATATTTAGAAGGATATCGTGACTCAGAGCTCTTATTTTAAGTTCCGACTGGCATTAAGCCTCTTATTTTCTTTTTAAATCAATCTATTGATTCTTACAATTTTGCTAGAGCTCATACCATGGGAGCTCTTGGCTCTTCTGTCACAACAAGTGCCAAATGAGCTCCAAGCTATTGTTATGCTACTCAATACTTTCAGTTAATACGGACAATACAGTATATCCCATGAAGAATCTTGCACATGTTACGGGATTGGGGATGTCAGGCTCATCGGAGGTCGAAGGAGCATCCCGGTGCTTGACCCTCAATCAAGTCCAGTTTGACTACTATTCTATTGTGATTAGTTACTATTCCCATTGCCCAGTTAGTATAATTCTAAAATTGTTGAATTCTCTTTATAGCGTCCAAAGTTCGTCATCCTACCATCCAAACTTCTATCAAAAGATGATGCTTTTAGTTCCATCCACTCAATGGACCCAATTAAGGGCAGGCTGTCTCCAAGTGGACTGGGAAGGGGTCTTATGAAGGATTGACAGGTAATTGGAGCCTCTTTTTATTATTGTTACTTTTTTCTATTAATTGAAAATTCCGGAAAATCAATTCCATATTAAAAAAGCAACTATTCAAACAGTTAGTGGTAACGAAATATAGTAAGGCACGACTCGGCTCAATAGTAACAGAAACTCTACAAAACGGACTTTTTATTACAGTTCTTACACGAAAAGAATTGCATTTTAATAGAATTGCATTTAGGGTTTAAAGTAATATAACTGCTTAACAACAAAAAAATTTGACCATCCAAAAGCATTAAATTCTTTCAAACCCAGCACATTTGGAGTTCAGTTTATATAGAAATGTAGAAATGTAGTAAAGAGCGATTTGGCTCAATAGTAACCGAAACTTTTTTGATACCAATAGCTACACCAAAATATCAAAAGTTACGAGCCTGAGAATATTTGCCTTAATTTTGAAAATAGGGGGAAACACCCCTTAAAAGTAATGGAATCTTAACAAAAATCACACTGTCAGATTTACCGTATCAGATAATCATACAGCAGAAGTTTCTAGCTTTTATCTACAAAACTGTGGAATTTTGTATTTTTTGCCACAAGACAAGACAACAAGATCACCATTTGTCACACGATCATGGGTGGTTGTTTGTTTATTTGTTTGTTTATTCTTTTCCAGGGGTAATCGACCTGACCCCGTAGTCCTAGAATGTCGCGGGAGTTCTCATTCTAACGGAAATTAAAAGTTCTAGTGTTGTTTTTAATTGATTAAAAATGGGAAGGCACCTAGGCCCCCTCCCACGCTCAATTTTCCCCCAAAGTCACTGGATCCAAATTCTTAGATAGCCATAAATTCAGCATAGTCGAAAAACCTAACAACTATGTCTTTGTGGACGCAGTACTCCCGCACAGTCCCCGTGAGAGGGGCTGCAACTTACAAACTTTGACCAGTGTTTACATATTGTAATCGTTATTGGGAAGTGTACACACGCTTTCAGGGAGATTTTTCTTTTGGTTTGGGGGGAGGGGTTTATGCGGGAAGAACTTTCCATGGAGGAATTTGTCATGGTGGAAGAAAATTTCCATGGAGGCTGGATTTTTTTTAGTATTGAAAAAAAAATTAAAAAATCAATATGAAAAAGTCTTTTCAACTGAAAGTAAGGAGCAGCATTAAAACTTAAAACGAACAGAAATTATTACTCATATGAGGGGTCACCTCCTCCTAATACCTCGCTCTTTGCGATAAAGTAAATTTATTAATTTTAACTTTTTATTCTACGGCCTTTTTTATTCAGGGGTTATTCTTAAGGAATTGGGACTAAATTTAAGCTTTAGTATAAATAGCGAGGTATTACTTTCAAATAAAAAAAAACATGTTTTTCTTTTAAATTTAATCTACCAGTAAAATACGACAGACCTGGAGAAGTATCATTACGCCTGATCTATTTTGTCCTATTTATTTTGAACGGACCCAATTATTTAGTGTGGGACGGGGGTCAGTGGCTTGACTCTGTAAGCTCAGCCAGAGTCAACGCAGCTGTAAATGGGTACCAGAAGAATTCTGGGGAAGGTAAACGGAAAGGGTGTGCGAAAACAAGATTGTTGGCCCCCAGCCCCCATTGCAACTCCTGGCTGAAGGGCCAAGAACCGGAGAGTAGAACTGCCGGTAGGGACTGTAAAGTACTGTGGCGTATTCTTTACTTTTTTCTTTACCTACCTTGTTTTTATTATGGGCAAGTTCAGAGAAGGAGGGAAACTAGAAATTCCTAAAACAGGAGAAGCTTATTTGATAATTGTTCGGAGGTTTCCGAAAAAATGGAAGGGGATGCATCCATGCCCGCAGCCGGTGAAACTCATTTAAAGATAAATACTCCTTTAAGTGAGCCCGCCTGAATAATCGTGTTTCAAACCATAAGTTGTAGGGAAAATTGGATTCGATACTGCTTTAAAGTGTTAGAATGAAAGAGAGGTTGAGATGACTAGGACCCAGGCTACGAATGAAAAATGGCAGAAAATCAAATATTCTACTTGTCAGCCAACTATCCAGGGCCAAAGGGAATGCAAGGCATCCTCAAATTAGGCGGGTGAGTTCATAAGGGAGGATTTAAGGGAAACGGTCTCCTTTTGTTTGTATCTACAGAGTGACTCGATCTTTGATCTTTCTTTTCCATGAGAAAGGATAGTCATTGTAGTAAAGTTGTTACTGTTAATTTCCGAAATCTGGTTAATGTCGTCATTCATAATTTCCGAAATCTGGTTAATGTCGTCATTCATCGGTGACTGTCCGAAATTCTATTTTCTCTGTTTGGATTCAATTAGCTTTACGAATCAGGATTTTTAGTTTTATGCAAGCTGTGTTGGTAAAAGTTAGGTTAAATTAAGTTATAAATCTTAGAAATGAGTTAAAAATCTAACCTAGATAAACCAGTCACAATCAAACCGTGCATAAAACTGAAAAAGTTGACTGGCAACGCTGAATAAAACCAAGGAGGGAAAATGTATGTCGGATATTCAGCAGTTAATGTCAACATTCGCTGGCGAATATCGACACTCACCAATGTTGGATATTCACAGTAACACAATAACCAAATGTGTACTGGATTTCATCAGTTTTTGCATCCTTTACCTCCTAAGAAATGTGTTGCCCCTACAAGGAACAATGCATTCCTCATCGTGCAACAAGACCCCTCCTAATTAGTTGAATTTTTGGTTAAAAATGAATTTATTTGCAGACAGCCTGCCTGATTCATAATTTTTGTGACGACATGGTTCCAGTTCTGTTACCTGCCCTACTTGGGGAAACCACGGTTGGGGGTAGACGCATCAGTAATCAATTTTTTTCTTTCTTTTTTTTTACTGATCTTTTCGCTTGAGAAGTAGCCTAAGTTTTAAAACAATCATAAGTAATACAATTTATATAGCATGCTATGTTTCTTTTTCTAGCAATTGACTATCGACCTGAACGACATAGTTTATATTGATCATTAACAGATATTTAAGCAAAATGTACGATAAATTTTGCTTCCAGATAGGATAATTATAAACAATGACTTTAAGAACTATTAGTCACATTTTTTTTGGAACACAATCTTGGTAAGGGGGATGTCCCCCTATATTTGTTGCTCCTCCCCATCGATTTTGAAAGTTATATTGTTTTGTGATTCTTGCTTAAAGAAATTACAGAAACCCCACCCCATTATAGATATTAAAAAATAACTTTTTGTATAAATTTGGAGATAAATTCTTTACTTACATAGGAACAAAGTGGACCCTACTCAATGCCTCTTTTCGTCTCTTTCTGGATATAATAGTCGTCTTAATCGTAAATATACCCATCCCCCCATCATATATGTCATGTCAAATATGTCATGATCATTTCCATCCTCTCATTAAAGTTTTATCACTCTAGATGTCTATATGAGATCTCAAATCAATCCCCTAATTTTTAGTTTGTGCATTTGTTTGATTATATTTCCTGTACATCATGTAGCAGAATTTGGAGGAGATGTGGCTATATATATATATATATATATATATATATATATATACATATATATATATATATATATATATATATATATATATATATATATATATACATGTATACATATATATATATATATATATATATATATATATATATATATATATATATATATATATATATATATATATATATATATATATATATATATATACATATATATATATATATATATATACATATATATATATATATATATATATATATATATATATATATATATATATATATATATATATATATATATATATATATATATATATGTATATATATATACATACTAGCTGTTGGGGTGGCGCTTTGCGCCACCCCAACACCTAGTTGGTGGGGCCCTTCGCGCCCCCCAAGCCCCCCCGCGCGCGTAAGTCGTTACGTGCCATATTAGTTACGCGCCATTGTAGTTGTGTCCCTGTGTCCCAACTGTGAATATATATATGTATATATATATATATATATATATATATATATATATATATATATATATATATATATATATATATATATATATATATATATATATATATATATATATATATATATATATATATATATATATATATATATATATATATATATGTGTGTTTTTAACTACGTAAAACATGCGAATATACAACATTCTTCGCTGTTTCATTGTCTATGAATATAAATAGATTGTCAGGTTTACTGACTCTTGAACATGCAACATGTAATTGTCCATGGGAAAAACAATCCGTATCCAGATCTATACCTCATTATTCTAATGATGTGTCCCTGTGTCCCGGTCGTCATTTATATTCCCTGTGTCCAGGTCGTCATTTTTGTCCTGGTGTCCCAGTTTGTAATTTCTCTTTGAGTGTCCCGGTTGTCATTTATATTCCCTGTGTCCCGGTGTCCCGGTCGTCATTTGTGTCCCGGTGTCCCGGTCTGTAATATCTATTCAAACAATCCCTGTGTCCCGGTCGTCATTTATATATCCCGCTTGTGCCCCCGGCGTCCCCGTTGTGTTTGTGTCCCTGTGTCCCGGTCGTCATTTATATTCCCTGTGTCCTGGTCGTGATTTGTGTCCGGGTTTCCCAGTCTTTAATTTCTCTTTGAGGTTCCCGGTCATCATTTATATATATATATATATATATATATATATATTTCAAGTCACTTTTGACTTATAAAAGGGATATGGTCTCTCAATTTCTAATCGAATTAGAACCCTCTGAAGTTACTAAAACGATGAGATGGAGGTGGAGACGAGGTAGAGGAAGTACCCCTCCTATTCGTTATGAGTTCTTCTCATTTTGGGGTTTAATGTCACTCTTTATTTTTAACAGCGGAAATATTTCCGGAAATCAAGGGAAATTAAATATCAGTGAGATTTTTGATGTCAAAGATTTTTGTCCTTGACCAAAAAATAACCTCTCAAACAAAAGTCGTGGATACGGCTTTGGGGATTTCATGTCGAACAGTGTCCATATAGGCTCGTGGAAGGATCTTTCCTTCGAGGAATTTTTTTGGGAAAGGGAATTTTCCCTTTGATATCCTGACATTATTTAAAAACTATTAGAATTAAATGAAAATAACAAGTCTTTTCAACTGAATTTACGGAGCAACATTAAAACGCACAAACAGAAGTTATGACGTATATGAGGAAGGTTGCCTCCTCCTCAATGCGCTCTTTAATCTACATTTGTTTTAGAACCTTTAAAAAGGGTATTATTCTGATAAAAACATGAGTCATTCATAAATAATTGAAACAAAAATTCAAACATTAGTACAAAGAGCGAGGTATTACGGAGAAAAAATGTTTTTTAACCTGACAGCATTTTGTTATGTAGTCTTATATGGATATCACAGTCTATCCCATGTAGAATCATGCACATATTATGGGATGGGGGATGTTGGGGTCATCGAAGGTGGAGAAGAACTCCCGGTGCTTGACCCTCAAATAAGCGCAGTTGGGTTACTATTCTATAGTAATCCTTTACTATTCCATTCGCACAGTTACTATTATTCTACAACATTCGAATTCTCTTCATATCTTCCAAAGTTCGTCATCCTAACATCCAAACCTCTATCAAAAGATCATGCTTTTAGTTCCTTCCATTCAATGGACCCTATCAAGGACAGGCTGTCTCCAAATGGACTGGGAAGGGGTCTTACGAAGGACTTACAGGTAATTGGAGCCCCTTATTATTATTGTTACTTTTTATGGCACTTGGTATTAACCAAGTGACATATAGCAATCGCAAATTCTGTCGGTCTGTCTGTCGGTCCCGGTTTTGCTACTTTAGGCACTTCCAGGTAAGCTAGGACAATGAATTTTGGCAAGAGTATCAGGGACCTGATCAGATTAAATTAGAAATAGTCGTTTTCCCGATTTGACCATCTGGGGGGGGAGTGGGGGCCGGAAAATTTGAAAAAAAAATAGGAAAAATGAAGTATTTTTAACTTATGAGCGGGTGATGGGATCTTAATGAAATTTGATGTTTGGAATGATATTGTGACTCAAAGCTCTTATTTTAAATCCCGACCGGATCTGATGACAATGGATGGAGCTGGAGGGGGGAAACCTAAAATCTTGGAAAACACTTAGAGTGGAGGGATCGGAATAACTTGATGGGAAAAATAAGCACAAGTCCTAGATACATGATTGACATAAACGGAACGGATCCGCTCTTTTTGAGGTAGTTGGGGGGGGGGGTTATTTCTGAAAAATTAGAAAAAAAGAGGTGTGTTTAACTTACGAACGGGTGATCGGATGTCAATGAAATTTGATATTTAGAAGGATATTGTGTCTCAGAGCTCTTATTTTAAATCCCGACCGGATCTGGTGACATTGGGGGGGGGGGAGGAGTTGGGAGGGGGAAACCTCAAACTTGGAAAACACTTAGAGTATAGGGATCGGGATGAAACTTGGTGGGAAAATAAGCACAAGTCCTAGATACATGATTGACATAACCGGAACGGATCCGCTCTCTTTGGGGTAGTTGGGGGAGGGGTTGATTCTGAAAAAGTAGAAAAAATGAGGTATTTTCAACTTACGAACGGGTGATCGGATCTCAATGAAATTTGATATTTAAAAGGATATCGTGTCTCAAAGCTCTTATTTTAAATCCTGACCGGATCTGGTGACATTGGGGGAAGTTTGGGGTGGGGTAACCTAAAATCATGGAAAACGCTTAGATTGGAGGGATCGGGATGAAACTTGGTGGGAAAAATGAGCAGAAGTCTTACATACGTGATTTACATAATTGGAACGGATCTGCTCTATCGGGGGGGGGGGGGGTTAATTCTGAAAAATAAGAAAAAATTACGCATTTTTAACTTACGAAGGAGTGATCGGATCTTCATGAAACTTCATATTTAGAAGGACCTCGTAACTCAGATCTCTTATTTTAAATCTCGACCGGATCAAGCGTAATTGGGGGGGGGGGCAGTTGGGGGGGACCGGAAATCTTAGAAAATACTTCAAGTGGTGAGATCAGGATGAAACTGGATGTGAAGAATAGAAACCTGTCTAAGATACGTGACTGACATAACCGGACCGGATCTGCTCTCTATGGTGGAATTGGGGGGGGGGGGTGTAACTTACGAAAGGGTGACCAGATCTTAATGAAATTTGATATTTAGAAGGATCTTGTACTTTAAAGTTCTAATTTTAAATTCCGACCAGATTATGTGACATTTGGGGGAGTTGGAGGGGGAAACCGGAATTCTTGGAAAACGTGAAAATTCGGGTATTTTTATCTTACGAATAGATGATCGGATCTTAATGAAATTTGATTTTTAGAAGGGATTCATGTCTCAGAGCTCTTATTTCAAATCCCGACCAGATCTCTTGACATTGGGGGGAGTTGGAGGGGGAAATCTTGGAAAAACACTTGGAATGGAGGAATCGGGATGAAGCTTGGTGGATAGAATAAAAAAATGTCCTTGATACGTGATTGACAGAATCGTACTGGATTTGCTCTCTTTGGAGGAGTTGGGGGAGGGGTTCAGTGATTTGGCGAGTTTGGTGCTTCTGGACGTGCTAGGGCGATGAAAATTGGTAGGCATGTCAGGGAGCTGCACAATTTGACTTGATAAAGTCGTTTTCCCAGATTCGACCATCTAGGGGGCTAAAGGGAGAGGAAAAATTAGAAAAAATTATGTATTTATAACTTACGACTGGGTGATCGGATCTTAATGAATTTTGATATTTAGAAGGACATCGTGACTCAGAACTCTTATTTTAAATCCTGACCAGCATTAAGCCTCTTATCCTTTTTAAATCAATCTATTGATTCATAGAATTTTGTTAGAGCTCATACCATATGATCTCTTGGCTCTTAGCTCTTTTTGGCTCGTCACAAGTGCCATATGAGCTCTTAGCTCTTGTTTTTTTTTTGATTAATAGAAAATTCGGAAAAGCAACTTCAATATTAAAAAAAAATATTCTACCAGAAAAACTGACAGGCCGGGTGAAGTGAAATTATGCCTGATTTATTTTGTCGTTTGAATTTTTAAGGACCCAATTATTTAGTTTGGGATGAGGGTCAATGACATTTATAAGCTCAGCCAAAGTCAAACTAGCTGTAAATGGGTACCCGAAGAAATCTGCGGCAGGTAAACAGGAAGGCTGTGCGAAAACACAAGATGGTGCCCCCCCCCCCTTGCACTTCCTTGGACAAGGATAAATATTCCTTTAAGTGAACCCGCTGGACTAATCGTGTTTCAATCCATAAGTTGTAGGGAAATTGGATTCGATACTGCTTTAAAGTGTTAGAATGAGAGAAAGGTTGAGATGGCTAGGACCCGTGCTAAGAATGAAAAATGGCAGACAATCAAACATACTACTATGAGCCAACTATCCACGGACAAAGGGAATACAAGTTTTCTCCAAGTTAGACGAGCGAATTCATAAGGGAGGACTTAAGGGAAATTAGAAATTTTAGGAAAGGTGTAAAGAGGGTGGCTCTAGATATGTTGTTAATGTACGGAGGAGAAGCGTCCCTAGCTATGAGTTAGGCAGCTTGGTGCTGCAGTGAGTTTTAGTAGTTGTACATAATTCACAGAAGGTAATGATTCAAAAAGTCTTCACACCTAACATTCTCCTTTTGTTTTTATCTACATAGTGACTCGAACTTGGATCTTTCTTTTCCAGAAGAAAGGATAGTCTTTGTAGTAAAGTTGTTACTGTGAATATCCGAAATCTGGTTAATGCCGTCATTCGACGGTGACTGTTAGAAATTCCTTTTTTCTGCCTGGATTCAATTAGCTTTGCGAACCAGCATTTTCAGGCTTGTGCAAGTAAGTTAGATTAGGTTAGATTAGATTGTAAATCTTAGAAATGGATTAGAAATCTAACCTAGATAAACCTGTCACCATGAAACTTTCCATAACACTAAAAAAGGTGACTGGCAACGCTGAATAAAACCAAGAAGAAAATATATGTCGGACATTCACCGATGTTGGATATTCACATTAACACAGTAGCCAAATGTTTTCTGGATTTCATCAGTTTTTGCATGCTTTACTTCCTAAGAAATTTGTTGCCCCTACAAGCAACAACGCGTTCCTCGTCGTGCTACAAGACGCCTCCTAATTAGTTAAATTTTTGGTTAAAAATTAATTTTTATGCAGACAGCCTGATTCTTGCTTTTTGTGACGACATGGTTCCGGTTCTGTTACCTGCCCCACGTGGGGAAACTACACGGTTGGGTGTAGACGCAACAGTAATCACTTTTTTCAGTTTTTTTGTTTACTGATCTTTTCGCTTGAGAAGTAGGCTATGTTTTAAAACAATTATAAGTAATACAATTTATATAGAATGTTATATTTCTCTATCTAGCAATTGCCTAAGGACGTGAGCGCCTTATTTTATATTGGTCATTAACATATATTTATTCAAAATTTACGATGAATTTTGCTTCCAGATAGGATAATTGTAAACAATGACCTTAAGAATTATTCAAGTCATGTTTCTGTCGGAACATAATCTAGGCGAGGGGTATATCCCCCTATATTTTTTTTCCTTCCCCTAGATTTTCCAAGTTACATTGTTTTTTGATTCTCACTTAAAGAAATTGAAAAAAACACCCCATTCTAGATTTTGTAAAATAATTTTTTATATAAATTTGGAGATAAATTCTTTACTTACATAGGAATAAAGTGGATCCTACTTAATGTCTTTTTTAGGCTCTTTCTGGATATAATAATGGTCTTAATCCGCAAATATACCTCTTCCTCCTCATATGTGTCATGATCTTTGCTATCTTCACCTTAAAGTTTTACCACTCTAGATGTCTATATGAGATCGCAAATATATATATATATATATATATATATATATATATATATATATATATATATATATATATATATATATATATATATATATATATATATATATATATATATATATATATAAATATATATATAAATATATATATAAATATATATATAAATATATATATACATATATAAATATATATATATAAATATATATATATGTATATATATAAATATATATATATAAATATATATATAAATATATATAAATATATATATATATATATATATATATATATATATATATATATATATATATATATATATATATATATATATATATATATATAGATATATATATAAATATATATATATATATATATATATATATATATAAATATATATATATATAATAACCCTTATTTTTCAGTAAAGTGCTAGTTTTTCACAAAGTTTGGTCTTCTAACACGTGTTTTTGCGAGTCCTCCGTCTAAAAGTAAAAACAAAGTCTCTGCCGGCTGTTTGTTTTCAGCAAGATATATCGGTAAATTCATTTTGCATATAGTTAGGGACTACGTGTCGGTCTTTTAGGAGGGTGTGAGTTGTATGTAACTTTGACAGTGGAGATAATCAAATTTTGGAAATGTATCTGATGGGTAATCTAACTGTATACTTGTTTTTTTTTTTCTTTCCTATGCTATTAGTTGTGATGCTTGCGTAATCCTAAGAAGAAAACCTCGATGAGATCTTGGTAACTTTAAATAGTTAAATTTTGCACTATTGTCCAAGAAAAAGTGACCAATGCCTGGTCTGGTATTTGACGTTTCTTCAGTTCTTTCGTGTAATCGTAAGGCAATATTACCATAGTAACAAGCACTTGATCTCAGTTTCTGAAACTAGCATATTAGCTAAGTTAAAGAAAGCAAACAATAGCGGCAAGATCTGTCAAACGCTAGATGGAAGTAGCGATTTTTTTAACCGTAGTACAAATCTTCAGTCCCAGTTTCCGCAGTTTCTAGAAACTTTCATTTGATCACTAATTAGGCTACTATTTATTCATCTGCCCGGATAATCCTCTCAATACTTTCTATATAAAACACTGAATTATGTCTCGTTGTACGAAAAACTGATTGAAGAATAAACGGGTTTAATTTCTATAAAGCAGTGAACAAAAATAAAATATATAAACTACACTTTAGCTAACAAAAATAAAAATACTCCGAATATTTTGGCCCCACGTCCGGGAGCCTTTCTCTTCGAAAAAAAAAAATTTTAAACCAACAATTTAAGACTTTTTGAAAGACATAATAAATAAAATGCCACGACAAATAAAACACAACAAATAAATATAATCAATAAAATAAATAAGAAACAAACTCACATTATAAAACAAAACTCCTGCACTGACGGTAATAATTTTAGAATAAAACTAAATCAATTGTATATAATGAAACTTTCCTCTGCCACATTTGGTGTATAAATGGGAATCTATTAAAAATGAAAATTATAAATACTTGCAACAACACGAAAACAGGTCACCCAACCCCAAATCCAATCAAAATCTTGCAGGTTAATGAAATAAAGTTATGAATCATAAATTGAATGGATTTTTTCATTTGCTATTTTAGCTGCCGTCCGTTGACTTTTTACAGTATTGACCTTGCTTTGACTTTCGTTCGCAAGGTTATTACTTGTTTCGGGGCAATTATGCAAATCAATACTCGTTGAAGTTTTTAACTGGTCTTTAATTAAATTATTATAAATTGAATTTATTTTAAAATCCCCTTCATCTCTATTGATACTAATTACCCCATAGATAATCTTTTTTATTTCTATAATTTCTATGAAACTTTGTTAAAGTCCTACAGACTTATCAACAATTTTTGTCTGATCAAATAAAATACTGTGGTGAGGAAAATTATACACGTGTTCCGCTATAGCGGATTCAAAAGTTTCAGGTTTTTTATTCTGTCTTAGCGAGCAATCTATCGCATTTTTGTGTTGCTGTAGCCTATTTTGTAAATTCTGCTGTGTTCTACCTACATAAAATTTACCACAAGACCATGGAATTTTGTATACCCCCTGTTGTATATTTCTTGGAACTTTATCTTTTCCATTATTTAGCCATGAGCGTATATTTTGTCCTGATTTAAAAGCTGTTTTTATATTATATTTTTTTTTTTATCCTCTCCTTAATTTCTGTGACAACCTTGGGATATAAGGCAAAGTTACGTAATTTGGTTTTTGATTTCATCCATTTTCTTCCAATTTTATATGTTCCAGTAACTTTTTTTTTTGCTTTTTTCAATTATTTGAGAAATCATATTTTCGGGATATCCATTTCCTACTAGAATATCCTCAATAAAAATTAATTCACTACTAATGTATGTTTTCGTGTTGTTGCAAGTATTTATAATTTTCATTTTTAATAGATTCCCATTTATACACCGAATGTAGCAGAGGAAAGTTTCATTATATACAATTGCTTTAGTTTTATTCTGAAGTTATTACCATCAGTGCAGGAGTTTTGTTTTATAATGTGAGTTTGTTTCTTATTTATTTTATTGTTTATATTTATTTATTGTGTTTTATTTGTCGTGGCATTTTATTTATTAAATTGTTGGTTTCTAATTTTCATTTTTTTCGCTGAGAAAGGCTCCCGGACGTGGGGCCGAAATATTCGGAGTATTTTTATTTTTGTTTGCTAAATTGTAGTTTATATATTTTATTTTTGTTCACTGCTTTATAGAAATTAAACTCGTTTTTTCTTCAATCAATTTTTCGTAAATGGAAAAGCAGTGTGGTCTAAGAAATTATTTATGTCTCCTTGCTTACTTTCCGTACCCTACAGTTTTAAAGCAACTTGATTCCCTGTGGTTAATTTTGCCCATTTTTTTTTATTTCGTTTATAGTACTTCATTTTTTTTTCTCGGTTAGATGTTTTTCATGTGTTGTTTTGAGTCTTTCGTTGCGAAAGACTCAAAGTCTTAGTGGTATATAGTCAAACAACATAAAATTGCGTTTTATTTGCGGTCAAGGGATGGTGGGATTGAATGCCCCTGTTTAAGCACGTACGCAGGAATTGGTGTCGGGTGTTGGGTCACAAATCCTTCATATCCCTTATTCTGTGAGAGGTATCAGAAAACTATGTCAAAATAAAAACAAATCTTGGGATTTCGGGGGGGGGAGGGACCCCTTGCGTACGTGCCAGCCCATGTCTCCCACTCACCATATTTGAATCGTGTTTCATCTGTTTAAAAATATGCTGATTCGCTGATCGCCGTACCAAAGTATGGTTTTATGAGGCAAGCACGGTAGTAAAATGTGTCTGTTTTCTTCACATAAATTATGTACTTTTTCAGGAACACAATTCTCATCATAATGTAAAAGAAGCACAACTTCAAAAGAAGAAGAACAATGTCTATAAAACCTAGCAGTTGGATGTTATTTAGGGGAGAAGAAGAGACTCAACGACACCTAATTTGATACCAATGGCTAATGACGAAGTAGGATACAAGTTAGTAGACATTAATATGGAAAATAAATTCGTATTATTTCTTGGATAACGGCTGAGGAATATTGGATCTCTTTTGAAATAAACAGGGGGATAAGGCTTCTTGAAATTCTATCAAAGGCTGAAACTGAATTAAATGTGGTTGACTGGCAATTATCTATTTCTAGTTTACCATAATATGTGCTGTGGCTAGCATTCTTATGTGCTATTCTCCCCCTAAAACGTTTATATGGCACTTGATATATACCAAGTGACATACAGCGCTGACGGTCTGTTTTCCTGTTTGTCCCGGTTTTGTTAGTTATGACACTTTCAGATAAGTTTAAACGATGAAATTTTGCAGTTTTATAAGGGACCAGACCAGATTAAAGTAGAAATAGTCGTTTCCCCAATTCGACCATCTGGGGGGAGGAGGAGGGCTAGTACGAACGGGTGATCGGATCTTAAAGAAATATCATATTTAAAAAGATACCGTGTCTCAGAGCTCTTATTTTAAATTATGACCTGATCTGGTGACATTGGGGGGACTTTGAGAGGGAAACGTGAAATCTTGGAAGACGCTTAGATTGGAGAGATCGGGATGAAACTTGGTGGGAAGTATAAGCAGAGGTCCTAGATACGTGATTTTAATAACCAGAACCGATCCACTCTCTTTGAGGGAGATGGAGGGGGGGGGGAATTGGAAAATAAGAAAAAATGAGGTTTTTTAACTTACGAGAAAGAGTGATCAGATCTTAATGAAATTGGATATTTAGAAGGACCTCATAACTTAGACGTCTTAGTTTAAATATCGACCGGATCCTGTGTCATTGAGGGGAGTTGAAGGGGAACCGAAAATCTCAGAAAACGCTTAGAGTTGAGAGATTGGGATGAAACTTCATGGGAAGAATAACCATACGTCCTAGATACCAAACCAGTGTGTCGGTCTGTTGGTCTTTCCTGGTTTTGCTCGTTTGGGAACTTCCAAATAAGCTAGGACGATAAAATTTGGTATTTGTCTGAGGGATCAGACCAGATTAAGTTAGAAATAGTCGTTTCCCCTATTAGACCATCTGGGGGGAGTAGAGGCCCTTTTAATTCGGAAAAACTAGAAAAAATGAAGTATTTTTAACTTAAGAACGAATGACTGGATCTTAGTTTGATTCCATATTTAGAAGGATACCGTGTCTCAGAGCTCAGAGATTATTTTAAATTCTGACTGGATCCAATGACATTCGGGCTTGCTGGAGGGGGAAACCTGAAATCTTGGAAAACACTTAGAGTGCAGAGATCGGGATTAAACTGGATGGGAAAAATAAGCACAAGTACTATATATGTGATTTACATAAGCAGAACGGATTTACTCTCTTTGGGGGATATGGGGGGGGGGTAATTCAGAAAAATCAGAAAAAAAGAGTTATTTTTAACTTACGAACGAGTGATCAGATCTGAATGAAATTTGGTATTTTGAAGAACCTTATAACTCAGACCTTTCATTTTAAATTCCGACTGGATCTAGTGTTATTGGGGGAAGTTGGGAAGAGGGGACCAACAATTTTGAAAAACGCTTAGAGTTGAGAGATCGGGATGAAACTTCATGGGGAGAATAAACAGAAGTCCTAAATACGTGATTAACATAACCGGACTGGATCCGCTCTCTTTGGGGGATTTTCCGGAGGGGGAAGGACCTAATTCGATAATTCGGAAAAATTTGAAAAAAATGAGGTATTGTTTACTTACGAACGGGTGATTGAATCCTAATGAAGTTTGATATTAAAAAGGACTTCGTGTCACAGAGCTCTTCCAATCACCATGACCACAATTCCAGGGGTAATTCCAAAAAAAAGTGGTATTTTTAATTCACGAACAGGTGATCAGATTTTAAATAATATTTAGTAGGATTTCGTGTCTCAGTGCTCTTATTATAAATCTTGACTGGATCCAGTGACATTTGGGGGAGTTGGAAGGGGTAACCGGAAATCTTGGAAAACGCTTAGAGTGTAGAGATCGGGATGAAACCTGATGGGAAGAGTAAGCATGTGTCCTAGATGGGTAATTGAAAAAACCGGACTAGATTCGTTCTCTTTGGGTTAGTTGGGGGGATTTACTAGTTGTGGTAGTTCCAGATAAGTTGGGACGATGAAAGTTGGCCGGCGCATCAGGGACCAGACTAGATTAGATTAGAAATTGTCACTTCCTCGATTCTTATGTAGGAGATCGATTGATCTTCTTAAGTATGGCTTTTGGTCTAGGGTTATGGTTCTCGCTTAAGGTGCGAGAGGTTGCAAAATGCAGGACCATCCTAATTTTTGCACGAAGATCAAAACTAGATGGATGATCAATATAACCATTGCTGAAAGTCGGCCGGCGTATCAGGGACCTGACCAAAATAAATTAGAAATAGTCACTTCCCCGATTTGACCATCTGGGGGGGGGGGGGAGGGAAGGATGATTAATTCGAAAAATTTTGAAGAAATGAGGTATTTTTAACTTATTAACGGTTTATCGGATCTTAATGAAATTTGATATTTAGAAGTACCTCGTATCTCAGAGCTCTTAATTTAAATCTCGACCAGATCAAGTAACATTGGGAGGAGTTGGAGGGGGAAACCGGAAATCTCGATTTAATGCTTAAAGTGGAGAGATCGTAATGGAACTTGAAGGGAAGAAGCTCTTGGCTCTTCCGACCTCTAAACAAGTGCCATGTGAGCCCTTGGCTCTTGTTTATTTTGGAGTTTTTCTAGGGACTAGGGAGAGGATACCAATTTTTGTGTGACCGGTGTTTAACAAATATTTCTTACTTAGAATTTTTTAGTTAGAAAATTCTTCTTACTTAGAGACTGTGGACAAATTTGCACAAACTATTCTTGAGTTAAATCCTAATATCGATGAAGGGCGAATTTACCGTTTATCCTTGAGTTAATTGACGCTATTTGATTTCATGATCCACTCTCTAATTGATAGAAATAGCAAAAGCTACACATTAAAACTAAAATGTAAAACAACTAGTATAGTAGTTCTTGAGAATTTACAATTACTAGCGTAATCGTTTATGTGAATTCCCTTTTTGTCTTTCAGTCAGTAAAATTATATTTTTATAAAAGAAATATCATTTTGCTGATAGAAATTTAAAGGAGAATTTTAAGAAAGGAAATTAAAGGGAACATAAACGAAGTTTGTTACATTAGTAACAATTTGAAAATTTTGTAATGTAAATGCTCATTTACAGATAGCCAATTAGTTAGAGCCGAATAATGTATCTTTGCTTACGGTTCAAATTTTCAACTATTAACAAATTTTCCTTTGACTAAAAAGAAGATTTAAGCAAATGCAAACGCCATCAAATGCTAACAGTAAGATAAAATTTATTTTAAAAATAACTCGCAAGCCTGGCCTGGCCAAATTTCTATTCTGAAATAAAAACAAAAGCAGAACAACGTATAAAAGGCTTATAAACAATTCCATCTATAAAAATGGCAAAGGAATGCACCGTCATTTTATAAAAACAATCATTAAAAAATTTAAAACACCTATATAAATTTTGGGCCAGATTATGTGGGCTATAATTTGAAAAAGACTTTGATCTTGAAAAGGGGTCAGTACAAGTGTAAAAAACAAAACAAGTTTTGTGATAATTTTTCTGGATACAAGGGGCATTTTTATTTCGTATCTTGAAGTCAAGCAGTATATCTTGAGGTCAAGAGGCTATTCTTTCAATGAAATTCATTTGACTGGATTTTTTGCAAAATTTATGTGTGCCAAACTAAAGAAGCATATCTCCATTTGCGGGTGCCTTCCTCAGTTGAATGAATTTTTTACGAACAAACAGTTATTTGACGGAATTCCCTCTTTAGTTTCTTACATCCAATTAATTATTTAATTTTTTCATAAACATACGTCGTTGATATATATCATGAAAAGAGAAATCACCAATGCAACAGAACAAACACAAAAAAAAAAAAAAAAAAAAGAGAGAAGGAGAAAAGGAAGACTGTTTTCCTAAATTAGTGATTAATATAAACCAGTACTTGAATGAGGCCTTAACCCTACTCATCCATACAATCACATAGGTCAAACAGCATAGCCACACACAATCAACCATAAAGAATAATCCATGGACAGGCAGTCATGTCGTCAATAAGTATAAGTCGTCATTTACTAAACAATAGAAAAAATAATATAGACAAATAATTCAGAGGCAACACCCAACACAAGGGCTCATCAGGAGAATACACTGGCCTATATAGGGTTTCGCCACTCTAAATTCTCTACCCAGCACAGTGTTTATGCTACCACAGCATAAACTATTAGAAAAGCTACTTTTTGTTATCTTAGAGAGAGATTAGGAAAAGTAATGAGTAGAGGGAAAAATACATCTAAAATTGAGATTGTTTAAATTGAAAATTTAGGGTAAAATAAGAAACAATGGTTATAGGAAATGTGCATTCCCAAGCTCTATTCCTAATAACACACCTTTCTAACTGATAAAAAACCTTTGTTCTGTGCATCAGAGCCTAGCCTACTAGCCTTTAAAAGCTAGGCCTAGCTCTCCAGAAAACCTTAATATTTTATAAGCACAGACAAGATTATGCTACTTACAAACTCCTAAATCTGAAGTAATCTCCAATATAACTGTATTAGTATGCTCTCTGCATATAATTTTATAAGTCTTGTCAGTATGCCTATATTCCATCTGAAATTTCTGAACTGAACTTACAAACTCAATAGACAGTTCAATTGGTAAGAAATAATGGTAGTAAGAAATGTGCTTTCCCAAGCTCTATTCCTTATAACACACCTTTCTAACTGATAAAAAACCTTTGTTCTGTGCATCAGAGCCTAGCCTACTAGCCTTTGAAAGCTAGGCCTAGCTCTCTAGAAAACCTTAATATTTTATAAGCACAGACAAGATTATGCTACTTACAACCTCCTAAATCTGAAGTAATCTCCAATATAACTGTATTAGCATGCTCTCTGCATATAATTTTATAAGTCTTGTCAGTATGCCTATATTCCATCTGAAATTTCTGAACTGAACTTACAAACTCAATAGACAGTTCAATTGGTAAGAAATAATGGTAGTAAGAAATGTGCTTTCCCAAGCTCTATTCCTTATAACACACCTTTCTAACTGATAAAAAACCTTTGTTCTGTGCATCAGAGCCTAGCCTACTAGCCTTTGAAAGCTAGGCCTAGCTCTCTAGAAAATATTTGACGAATCAGAAGGAGAAACCTTATCCAGGAGCTATAGAAAGGAAATAGGTGCTTTTGCTATATGAATAATATTGATATTTTTAATATACAATTTTTAATTGAGGAATTTATGACACCGAGTAATTTCAGGGAGGACGCAGAAATTTCGTAAGGTATATGATCAAGAAAAAGAGGGGAAAATTAATCCTAGAAAGGTAATCTCCCCAAACAGATATGTAGGTTGTAAACTTTCGAGAAAATTACTAATTGAAAAAGCACTGACTTCTAAAACTCATCATTTAGGTTTATTTTAAAAGTAAGTTGGAATTATCAAAAATAGATATCCGAATAGTGCCTTAAGCAGCAAAAAAGACTGGCGTCATTTCTCAGAGTCACATGAGGAGCATGACTTCGCATGGTACTCACCGCAAAACTGAATTTTGTAGTGATTTCAAAAATTGGTAGTCATTCGACAAATGCACGCTGGGCAAAGGCTACAGATCGTTCTTTCCCTTTCCACAGACATCATTGAACGTATTTCACCTTTCACTTTTTTTTCGACTTATAATATAACCAGCGAATAACCAGCGTTATTACATAATGTATGATTGTTCCTTTTAAGTATGGCTTGTGGTCTAGGGGTGCGATTTTTGCTTAGGACTCGAGAGGTCTCAGGTTCGAATCTCCAACCACCGCAATTTTTACATGAAGAAGATACGAAATTAGTTACGCGATCGATATAGCGATCGCCAAAAGTTGGCAATGCCATTTGGAGGAGTTGGAGGAGGGATATAGAAATCATGAAAAACGTTTAGAATGGAGAGATCGTAATGAAGCTTGGTGGGAAGAAGCTCTTGGCTCTTCCAAACTCGTCGCAAATGCCATTTGAGCTCTTGGATTTTGCTATAAATTTATCGTGGAAAGAAAAAGGGTCTACAGAAAATATTTAAAATCTTCTCAAGATAAATTTCCAACTTAACTCAGGCTCCTACTTGAATCGTCGGACTCAGCTTGTGTAGTGCTTTCACGACTCCTTTACTCGCAGTGATTTTTATATGAACAATATGATAAATTGAAGACCATGGAAACCAGAAAATCAAGAATTCGCAATTTTTCTTTTGTCTGCGTACTAGGCTATTATACTATAATCTCGATTATCCCCCCCACCCCCCTTCATCCACAAAATTTCCAGGCAGAATTTTTACAAATTCTCCTATATTAACGAAATTGTTTTAATTTTTTTAATTAATTAACAGTTTCTTTTTGACTATTATTAATTAATCATTAAAATTATCTAATTAATATTAATTACTATGATTTAATTATTTTATTTATATTTATTTAATGTACTTAGGTGTACGCTAACTAATGTGCTTAGTTAATGTACGCTCAAGTTCTTGATCTGACTAAAACTGGAGTCTCTGTCTCCATTTGGAGATAATTAGCTCAGTCTCTGTTAGATAAACGGTATGCGTGTAGCTTAAACTACCGTGTAACTAAACCCCAAGCAACTTAACCACCGTGGAACTGAACCCCCGTGTAAGTGAACCTCCGTTTAACTAAACTTAGTGAAATTGTACCACCATGCAGATCAATACTATTTAATTAAGCCCCGTTTAACAGAACCCCCATATATCTGAACTCCCGTGAAGTTCCTCTCCCGTGTTATTGAACACTTTCAATTAAACACCTTTGTAACTGAACCCCTTGTAACTGGACCCTCATGCAACTGAACCTACGTGCACCTGACCCCTGTGAAGCTGAACCCCAGTGCAACTGAACATATGTGCACCTGACACCCATGAAGCGAACCACTGTTACTGTGGTGCGCAGCGTTACAGCAACGCGTGGCAGGGTCAGCTAGTTATACATAAAATGTTCAGTGACATTTCCCATTGCAAGGATGAATTCATCAGCATCAGAGACACAATCTATTTTTATTAGATATTCCGAAAATTTTGAACACTGCTTTTGGATGCTAGTATGTAGCTTGGCTAATGAATTTGAAGCTATGCTAATGACTACGTTTGCCTTTTCTAGCAGTAGCTTAATTACAGTGGTTGAATACTTTCTTTTATTTTTTTGTACATATCAAAGATAGTATGTAAATTTTCTAAATCTGACTTCATATTTGCTACAGTCCTGGACCTATAAGCCCACTTTTCTCTATAATTTCTTACAAATAAACTGGATAGCATGTTATTAGCCAGAGCTGAGTTGTGTGTGTGGACTGGCTTATGAAGCAGGACATATCAAAAGACTTGGCGCTGGTTTTTTGCTTAGCTCTGATTTTTCTTTATAATTTTTGATGGATAGTTTTTTACTTTTTTTGTAGATTTCATTGCAAGATCAGGCAGAGTTGAGTTATATGAGAATGTTCATTGATGTTTTATCGTCATTTGATGAATTTGATGACTTTTTTTGTTTTTCTCTTCTGTTTCTTATAAGAAAAATCAATCCCTTTGTATGATTTCGACATATTGTAAACAGTAACCTTTTCAATGTGATTTCTTTGATACAAATCATCACTCCCGTATTTGGTTCTTTGTTTCCAAGAGACTGATTTAATGTAACTTTGACGATTCTCTTCATTATCTCTATATTTAATATTTTTCTGGATTGATACAGACTTGATGGTCTTCAGGCGATAAGTCGTCATTTTTATATCCATCCAATATACGTTCTGATGCTGATTAGACGTAATTCTTATGGTACTCTTCATTATCTCTTTATTTGATATTTCTTTTGATTGATGTAGACTTGATAGTCCTCATGCGATAGGTCTCATAATTTTTGTATTTATCCTTTATACGTTCTGATGCTGACTTAACGTAATTCCGATCTAACTCTTCATTATCTCTATAGTTGATATTTCTCTGGATTGATATAGACTTGATAAACCTCAGGTGATAAAACTCATCATTTTTGAATCTATCCTTTACACATTCTGATTATAACTTAATAGTCTTCAGGTGATAAGTCTCTTCATTTTCGCAACTATCCTTCACACTTTCTGATGCTAACTTGATACTCCTGAGGTGATAAGCCTCATCATTTCTTTATTAGTCCTTCATATGCTCTATTATGAAACTATTGTGTTCAGTAATTCAAAGATGAAACTGATTGTCTGTTGTAGTTAAACGTTTTGTCTAGTTAAAACTAATTGACCTGTAAGTGGACCCAAAGGTGTGCTGACAATGCATACATGATACTACTCAAATGGGATGTACATGAAATATTTAATCTTATGAGAATTAAAACATGGATGTTTTGGTTTATAGTATCCCATTGTACTAGCAAAGCCCTTTTTCTAGTTAAAACTAATTGACCTGTAAGTGGACCCAAAGGTGTGCTGACAATGCATACATGATACTACTCAAATGGGATGTACATGAAATATTTAATCTTATGAGAATTAAAACATGGATGTTTTGGTTTATAGTATCCCATTGTACTAGCAAAGCCCTATTTTCTTTTACAGTTTCACCAAATAATTTGTAATTATAAGCAGTAGCTTGGCTACAAGCTGACATTGATTCACCTTCTACAGCAGAAAGGGCAAAAAATGTACTTTTTAAAAGAAAAGTCTAATTTCCTTCAGTGCCAGCTAAACTTCTGAATATGAGCATCTCTAGACTATAATTCAAAGAAAAACTTGCAATAAAAGAATACTCACTTGAATAGACGGTTTTGAGTATTTCCTCAACCACATACCTTCCGCAACCCCTAAAATTGTTACAGGTGGGTGTATTGAATTGGTTTAGGTTACAGGGGGTTTATTGTCGATATAACATGGGGGATTAAACTTAAGATGACGTCATGGGAGTAAAATAAGTGAGGGACTGACTGAGGACACTGTTAATAATGCTCAATTTTTTTGGTAACAGAATCTTCTTAGGGGTTGATGAGTCTTACTTTATTGCATAGATTTCCTACTGAGTGTTCCTAAAGAAAATAGGAATTATACCTGGTGTCTGGATTTATAAACAAAAACGATATAAAAAATAAACAATGAATTTTATTTCAATACTTACATACAAATTGACTGGTTGATGCACTTCAACAAATTGTGTATTGGAACAAACATAATCTTAGTTTTATAAGCAATATTTTGTTTTTATTAAAGAGTACTTCAGTAACTGAGTCTTGGCATTGACTGACTTAAAAACATTCCTTTTTTTTCATATGTGTTAGCTTGTTATAGGATGTTTGACGTCCCTCTAACCAGAATCTCGCGGTTTCTCAATTTTGGTTTCCCATGAGGAGGAATCGTGTTATTGTGACATTAGCTGACCACAGGTTTAGATTAAAGGGAGATACATCAAGATTTATTTGACGTATGCTCTAATTTATGGGGCATATATTCGGTATATAATTACTATTTGTTTATGAAATTGGTCATGAACTCATGCTGAAGTCACGAGACCGTAAAAGCTAGTTTTTTCATCCTGATATTGGTCTGTTTACTTTTATTATGGTTTTGCTAAATTTTCGCTATTTAGACATCGAGTTGCGAAGTAACAATTTTCAAACCCATAGATTGTAAGAGAATCAAAATGTTAAAAATCACATATCCCTCTCCCTGTCGTAGAATGATGTCCTCATCATTCGGAAAATTTTTTCAAAAAAATTTGTATTGTCCTCAAATTCTTTATTGTTTATTAAGTTCACAAATATTTCCTTCATAGCGTAATTTTTGTTGTTTAAGTCTATACATTTATTTTTTGTATTTTATTTTTATTCCAACACCTGGAACTATGATAATTAAGTTAATTTATTGACATAATTTAATACTAGAATGATTATAATCCTACACCTCACATTAATATCACACACTTGAAGACAATTCAGGGTTTACACTATGTATACTTATTTTCAATAATTTGATTTAACTTACCTTTCCATTTGATTCTAGGTATATCAAAATATTAAAGCATAGTAGTCATGGAACTTATATATCATCAATTGGAAACACTCTTCGGTTTTAAAATGTTCTGCACGTCACTACTGTTCTATTCAAATAAGTTTGTCATGCCGATAATCACAGCTGGCACAGTTTTGTCAAAATTTATCCTTAAGTTTGTAATTTTTGTTTCATATTTATGCCCTAATTTTGATCGTGTCCTCTGCCTGTTTCTCTTTTTGATTAGGATAATTAGTGTTTACTCTTCGTTTATTCTTAAACTCTTCACTAGGTTTGTTAAACTTCTAATGTTTCTTATAAATTTGTTAAAGATTTTTTTCAGTTATTGTCTTTGAAAGATTCGTTTTAGAAAGATATCAAAACCTTACTCGTATACCTCGTTTCATTGGTTACACTATTATAATTTATATCATTTAATTATTGGGAATATTTAATTAATTAATTATAAATTAATTTATTGATTACAAATTATAATTGTAATTTAGATCCCTTATTATGTCTTTCACCGCCACTTCCAAGAGTTGGCTATTTAGCTAGTGGTTTATTTCTGATAAATTTGGCACACTTAGTCTCTTTTGGAGACCAAGGGTTTAGCTCACGGTTTTGGAGGGTGAATTTGGGGCTTTAATTTCTAAGGTTTGGATTACTCTAGTCTCTTTTCTACGGCATTTATTTTGTTAGTAGCTGTTATTTATAAAAGCAGGTTAATTAGCTAAGGAGTGTTGGCGTAGGGATCTTCTGGGGACTGATCTGGAAATGATTTCGTTGTATTTCTTTTTAGAATGTAATTTTTTGAAGTGATTTTACTTTTGTCTGCATCCTTTGTCACGTGTTTTGACTTTTTACGTTTTAAGAAAATTTTATTTCCATTTAAGCCGTATTCTTGGGCAGTTGGATAATATAGAATTCGTGTATCATAGCGAATTTCATCTAATGTGTAATGAATGCCTTTTCATTTTACACAATTTTGATTTTCTTCAATTTTATAACACATTTTTGGAGTTTGACATTTGTCTATTAAAAGGATGTCATTTTCAGTTGGGTCCTTACAAAACCAGTAGAGAATATCAAATTTTCGCTTAATCTTCATATCATTAGTTGAAGGCATCTTAAATTTTTTCTGTTTTGCCAATATATTTGATTTTATTTCTCTTCAAGCGGGTTGATATTTTGGGGTATTGGCCAAATTCAGTCCATATTTATAGGTGTGGAGTTTAAATTTTCTTAATTAAGGTACCTGGTTTCGACAAACAGTTCTTTATCACTGTCGTCTTGTATTAATATGGCTGCAGAATAGATAACATTTTCCTTCGCGTCAATTACAGAAATGAATTATGTGTCTATAATTGCCTTTGCCATGATTTGGAATGATTAAATAGAGGTACTTGGTTAGGTCGAAATTCAGAAACAGCAATTCAGAAATATTGATGACAGAAACTTTAAAAAAATACAGTGTATAAGAAATTTTCAAACCCTTCCGTCTGTTTGGGTATAGTAAATAACCATAAATCGTTTCGTAAATTGATAAATATTTCTCTTTTGTGCTTCCTAGCAGAATTTCACTTGATTAGGAATATCTTGTTACTGTGATTCTTTTAGAAAGAGATCTAGCATACATGATCCTATTTTTACGTTATAGATGGGTAATATCAGTTGTCAAACTAAGTTTTTAAATGAAACGCGTTCCTTTAATTCCTGGACGTTTGCTAGTAAATATTTTCTTCTGTCCTGATCAATGAGCATATATATTGCTTCTGGTACGATGCTCATGGAGGAGTTAGTCTCTGCAATGTTAATAGGGAAGGTAGATTTTTTATATAAGTCATATATGGACTGTTAATTGATCAGAGGAATTTTTACTACTCTGTTACGGGGGGGGGGGGGGGGGGGTTAGTGAAAATAAACGAGTTTGGTGGGAACTTTAGCATAAGGGGGTGGGGTTTGCCGTGAGGTACTTCGGACTTTTCTAAGTCTTAGTAGTTTAATGTTGAGGTGAGATATGGGAGCTAAATTATTAACAGAATAGAAAGGTTCTGTAGACAATCCCCAGCAACCAGGGAGACAGAAGCATCTCAGTGATGTTCGAGGTCTCCTAAGTAGTATAGATTCCCTTGGGACCGTACCTGAAGACTAGAGGAACTGTACCTGATGCCCCAGT
This sequence comes from Artemia franciscana, assembly GCF_032884065.1. Lineage (NCBI taxonomy): Eukaryota > Metazoa > Arthropoda > Branchiopoda > Anostraca > Artemiidae > Artemia > Artemia franciscana. The sequence continues at coordinate 5,311,250 of NC_088874.1, read as the reverse complement.
ACATAGACAAAAGATGATTAAGGACAATTAAGTTTTATTTACTTACAGTATACAACTTTGGATAAAACAGCTCCAATAATTTATAGCATTAATATACACTGGAACTTGACTATTATAAAAATTCTCCTGAAACTGAACTACCCACTGCCTGCGTTGAGCTGATATAAGTCTAACGCGATTTCTAAACAACAACTTGGCGGACAGGCTTGGTGACTTGGGCGGTTGACCTCTACCGCTAATGTTGCCATACCGCTGGTATTCCCAAATCATGATACTTTGACTAGTCTCCGCACCCAGAAGTTATTTTTGTAACAAGGATTTCCCTTCTGGTTTTGAGTTAAAAAAAGTAAGGTTCAAATAAACCTGTTGGTTGGTTCCAAAAGGAACATTTAACTTGTGTCTAAAGGCACGTAGTCCACAAAATATTGAATAACTGCTAAATTTTAGATTCTATAAGACTACTTAATCTTTTTTCTAATTTGAAATTTACTGAAGGGGTATTTTTCTAATTTGAAATTTACTAAAGGGGTATGACTGAGAAATTTAGTCCTGAATTTAAGAGTTTCTAGAGGAGTATGGATGAGAGATTTGGTCCTGTATTTGAGAATTTCTAAGGGGTATGAATGAGAGATTTGGTCCTGAATTTTATAGGGGGGGGGCTGGTCTATATGTTACATATCCCCTTTCCCGTTGTAGATTGATGTCCTCATCAATCAGTCTAATCCCTTTCTTTAAACATTGCATTAATCCCTATTGTCTATAAAAAAATTTTATTCTAATTCCATAACCTTATAATGATGATTTAAAATTTAAGAAATATTTTCCTTCACCTTGTATATATATATGTCTTGCACATAGCACTAAAAAAATTACATAACAACAGCACTTGACATTAACTGTTATTACACATGAATACCTGGTTCCAATTGTTTGTTTTTATTTGAATTATAAACAATTTTAACTTTTATATTTAATTCTCAATTGATGTCAGGCATTTTAACAATAAAGTTTAAAATATACAGCATTATATACAAAAATTACCCCTGGTACTTTTATTAAATTTAAATTATTAATTCACTATCTGGCACTTTTAATTGTTCATCACTTATTATTTTGGAATATTATTTTCACACCAATCACAATTTTCGTGTCCTTGCCCTATTTACTGATTGAACTAATATAATGTCATTTTCTAATCTATCACCTTTAAGTGTTTTTTGTTGCTTAAAAATTTAGCAATTGTAAAGACTGTCTTGTTTTTACGCTTTTACAAAATTTGAAGTGCGGGACCCGGAATCACCTATCCCCAGCAGTTTAAGTACAAAAGTACCGCCGGTACTACCGCTCTTCCGTCCCGTTCCCGCTCTCTTCTGCATTTTAAGCGTTATCTTTATTTTCTTTAATTCAATCGACTGAGGTAGTATTTAAGACCTTACTTTGTAGTTGATTCCTAAGTTTATAAAACTTGGGTTTAGGATGTTCTGTTCTAAATCTTCATCTAGGTCTGTGACTGCTGATATTGGGTTTCCATATTGAATTAGGTTACCACTTATGGTGTCTTCGTGGGTATGTTGTGATTGTACCCGCTGGCTGGATGTTACGTCTTCTCTAGTCTACGGTGTTCAGTCAGAAAGATGAATATGATTGTAGTAAATAGTTGGTGCTATTTGGGATGTCACTTGGGTGATAGTTGTCTGGTTGAATCAGATGTGTTTTTCGGGCATTCTTCGGCGGTTGATAAATCATGATAGGTGTTTTCCAGTCCTTGACCATGACGTATCGTCAGCCAATGTCAAGAGTATGTCAAATTCTGTAATAAAAAATTTCCAAGCAGAATCATGTTGTCAACACATGAAATGATACTAGCGATACGATAATATGAAGCATTATTATAATATAAAATTTGCATAATAATAACATAAAATTACATAATAGTAATATTATTTAAAAATACAAAGGGAAATTGAATGTACAATTTCTAATAAGAAATTTTAAATTCTAATAATTCTTCAGGTACATTCGAAGTAACGTGAGGTATATGAGGTTATATAATAATGAAGAATATTTTTATGTGTATTACGGTATTACTATGTTATTATGATTACATGTAAATATAAAAACACTGAACAAAAGAGGGTGGTTAAATATAAGATTACATAGAGGTCTTAATTTATTCTGGATCATACTTTAATCCAAATTTTTTTTTTTTGAACTTACAATGCGTGATTAGTCGAAAAGTAATATATTTTGCATCATAGCCTTTCAGTCATCACGCCTTGGCATATTTTTAGTTCGGAAATAGAGTAGTAAAATTACAAAAGACGACCTCTTAAGTCTCTTGCGGAAAAAAAGAAGAAAGGAACGAATTTTCCGTGCTTGTTGGAGGTCTATATTTACATAAGATTTTCTGCCAAGAGTATTTTTGATGTATATGCCAAAAAGTAATACAGTATATTGCATCATAGCCTTTTAGCTGTTATTCACCAACAATATTTCCTACAGTAGGGAAAGGATGTTAACGTACGGGAAAAGACCTCTCAATTTTCCTGTATTCTTACATCCTCCCTGTTAAAATGGCTTCAATATCATCAGGAGCAGTAGGGTTCAATTGATGCATCTCTTGTGCTTCAATTACATCATTATTTATCCTTTTTCGCTTCATGAGTTTCCCATAGTTAATTGTTAGTAGCGCTCTTATTGTTAGTGAAATAAGAAATACCATGAATGTAGTGATTATATTATTATACCATGAGTTTGGTGAGAACAATCCGTATTGGCTCTCCACGTATATCAACCTTTGGTCTTCGTCAGTGAATAAGGGTATTTGCATATCTAATGCTTCCTTTATTTTTGTTAATTGCATTGTACCTTTAATCTTTTCTATTTTTGGCCAATTGGATGTTTTAGATTCCTCATCATTTATATTCGGAATTGTGAAGGACAAGTTTATTCCTTGAAAGTTTATTATTTTTGGGCTCATGACGTTAGTGCTGGTTGTGATTAGAGGTGTTTGGACAGTTGTTTCTTTAGTTACAAGTCTGCAACCTTGTTTGATTGTAATAGTTCCAACGTCCTGTAACAATATTTCGGTTCGATAACTGGGGTCAATTTTTTCTGTATTGTTATAGAAGGATAGGGTTCCTACCGTCTTTTTAGGTACTGTAAATAACCATAAATCGTTCCGTAAATTAATGAAAGTTTTTCTTTTGGTATTTCCTATTAAGGCTTCACAAGAATCTGGAATATTTTGTTGCTGTGATTCCTTTAGGAACAGATCTAGCATATATGATCCCATCTTTACGTTATATATAGGTAATGTTAGTTGGCAGACCAAATTTTTAAATGACACGCATTATTTTAATTCTTCTTCATTTGCTAGTTGGATTTTCTTCTGTCTTGATCTATTAACATATATTCCGCTTCCGGGACGATGCTCATGAAGGAGTTTGTCTCTTTTATGTTGATAGGGAAGGTAGATATTTTGTACAGGTCATATATGGATTGTTGATTAATTAATGGAATGGTGACTACTGCAAACAGTTGTTCATTAATCTCGGTGATATGCACCTTTAGTTTGGTATAATATAAAAACAAGTTAGCTACTTCTGGTTTTACTGGTAAGTGGAGACCAAATGTTAAGTGAGTTTTTATTTCGTTTAGGATGTTCTTAAGGTCCAAGGGATCTACTAAGTCGTAAGAAAGGGATCCTCCAATTAATTCAAATAACACGAATTCAAATTTACTGACATCAGTAGCTAAGTTCAACAAAGACATGATAACAATATCGAGTGACACCATTGTTAGGCTGGAATCAGAGATTACTCTGTCTACTTCATTTTTTAAATAGTTCATTGTGTTGACTGTTTTTGAGATTTTCTTGGATATGGCCTCAATTTTGTCCTTTTGATAGTTGGCGATACTTGCGTGTATTTTTTGTACATGTAGTGTTGTATTCATGGCTGTGTTGAGCCTTTTAACATTATCTCTTAATATATTTAAATCTTCTTCGGTTGACAAACCGAATAGTCGAGAAGCAAGCTCCCCTACTATTGGCATTAAACTTGTTGATCTTTTATATTTACTCCTCTGGAAAAATATTTCAAATATACGTGTTGTGCTTTGTTTCAATTTTGTATTTCTGTATTGAATAGTTCAAAAAACGCTTCTAACCTTTGTCTATATAATATGAGGAATGCCTGATGAGTTGATATTTTATGAGCATTTTCCATGGTTAATTCCGGGAGGGGTTCTAGTTCATTCTTTGCTGGTTCATCAGGCATGGCCAGTCGTGCGCAAGTTTTTTTTACCGTCTATAGTCCAACATTCTCTCCAGTGATTTTCATCTTGGCATTTTTTGTCTCCTTCCATGCATTGTGTTCTGCCATAATCGGTGTCGACGAAAGGGATTTGCCATCTAACTTGTATTCTTCCTCTCTTCGTTGACGTCCATATCCAGCCTGTTGATCGATATGGTTGCCTTACTGTTATTAAAATTTCATCGTTGTTATTTGGGATTAGTACACCTGGGATAGTTTCTGTAGTAACTTCTGACATTGAGGTGTCTAACTCTATTGGTTGTGTGTCAGTAGTTGTGGGGTTTGACGTGGGGAATATTTCTTCCACTTCTGTTATTGGGGTAAGTTCAGTTTCGATTGTTGTTGGAGTAAATTAAGTTTTTGCTGTGGTTTCCTCGTTCTGAATATCGTACTTCCAGAAGGTAGTCGTTTCATATTTCTTTGAGGTGCTTTTAGAGATTTCCATTAATTCGTTTGTGTTTTCTTTGGTATTAGAAGTAAGATGTGGAATATGGGAGGTCGTGTTGATTTTGGTAGCTTCCGTTGTAACGTTTATTATTCTTCAAAAGTATTGACATTTAAATTTGTATTTCGGTTTGCTGGTACCATTAGTGGAATTTTATTCTACTTCAATATTTTCTATACCCCTTATTATCGCTGGTATTTTATTTGTTCGTGTTACAAAGTCAGATACAATGTTTGTTGTTTGGGTTTCAATTGCAGCGGTTTGTTGTGTGTTTGGGGAAATATTTGTTATGTCTCTCGTTTCAACTTCTGTTGGCTTTATTTCAGACAAATTTATTTCTTCTTGTACGGGTTTGTTCTCAGCCTTGTTAGCTTGTTTTGGTCCATTCCATAGTTCTTTGAAGAAATTCCATACTGTTGGCAATTCGTTTAATAATTCATATTGTCCATCGTAAAATTTTCTTTGTCTAAGTTGGGTCTTCATTGGTTTAATTACATTTTGGGTCTCTTTATCGGTATCTGAGTTTTGGTTTTCGTTAATTGATCTTTTTTTTTCTTTTTTCAATGGCTATTCCGAGTCCTATAGCTATCAATTTCGGCCATTTTTGCATCAAAATCATCAACTATTTTCTTTATTTTGACTTTGGGATAGGTAGGGGATGGTATATCTTTCTTCTCTTTGTGGTTGCTTTGGCTTGCTTGCAGTCCCTTGTCTGATCTTAAGAATTGAAAAATTGATTCTTTCAGGTCAAATGTGTTTTTCTCGAGTCTTATAACTTGTTGGAACAATGTTTCAAATGGTTTAGGGTCTAACTTCATGAATATTTTCCAAGCGTTGTTACTAGTTAGAAGTGAATTTTCGTGTTTGAATATTATCCCATGTTTTACGATATCTTGTGTATGGGTACATATTCACATGGTCATCAAAAATGTTAAGAACATCATTTCTTATCTGTAATTAATGTTTAATAAATTATTTTTGAATAAATATTATAAAAAAAATGAATTGCGTGGTAATGAGATTGATTAAAGATCATTTGACTTGCTGAGCATAGATTAATCTAAAGGGCTAATAACCTTATAGTTATCAAGAAATAGTATTAAAATAGTTAATTTAAAAATATCAACAAATCTAAATTGGAGCTGAGAACGGAAGTAGTGTTTTTTCATAAAATCAATTTACAATTAAGTAGTTTGTGGTAACAAACTGTGATAAAGAGCGATCTGGCTCAATAGTAACGAAACTTTAAAAAAATGGAATTTGATGCTAAAAGACACTTTAAAAGAATTGAATCTTCAATCTAATTCTAAATATATAAGTTTCATTAATAATTTCTTAGACCACACTGCTTTATAAGAAATTAAACCCGCCCTTTCTCCAAATACTCTTTTCGTATAAGTTTCATTAGATTTAGTCCTTGTCATCAAAAGTTACAAGCCTGAGAAAAGTTGTCTTATTTTGGAGAATAGGGGAAAGCATTCCCTAGAAGTCATAGAATCTTAACGAAAATCACACCATTTGCATTTGGCGTATCAGAGAACCTTATTGCAAAAATTTCAAGCTCCTATCTCCAAAAATGTGGAATTTTTACCAGAAGATTAATCACGGATGCGTGTTTTAGAAGATAAAACCATAATACTTTAAGGTTATAATCATTAGGTATTTTAATATATATATTGTCAACTAATCAAAGAACCAACTTGAGACTTACTAATAATTTATTAGTGACTCTCTTGAAATGTTTTGTTTTGTTTTGGGTATGGGATGGGGTTAACTCAAGACCTATTATATGTTCATTACTCTCTACTAAACGTGAGGTTAGGGGGAGATGGAATTGACATTTGCAACATTTACATTAAAGTTATTCTATTGTTTATAAAAATACTTCGATATTGAAGAAAATAATAGCACTTGCGTTCTGAGAGAATCGCCGTTAAACTTCTTCATGATTTTAAACAATTAAGAACGAATACTATTTAAAATTTTGCTAACCAAGAGGAAAATTTTTCTTACAACACATATCTGATAAAAGTATGAAATAATTTATTTGTTTGTTACGGCCTGAAGCTTAAATTACTAATTATGTAGGCGTAATAGAAGGGTAGGCTTATTTTATTGTTAAAGTTTTGATTTATGTTTCCAATTAATTGGTTAAAATCTAATTATGGATGGGTTAATTTAGTTTGGAGTTTAAAAGTAGGGATTATTATTATATTATAAGATTATAAGGCCTAGTAACTATGTTTCAAAGATCACAGTCTTTTTTGTATGCACTGAGAAATAATCATAACTATTCCAAAATTGGCACAAATTCGCTTAGGGTGTCATATTGAGGTAAAATAGTTTGACTTTCGACAAGTTAAGTGTTCTTTTGCATTTGAACTCCTTCCAGCTCAAAATTAAGTAGCTTAGTTGTTAAAACAAATAAAAAAAAACTTTTGACTTATAATTTAAATTGATTTATAATTTAAATTTAGTAGAATTTTAGCCCAACTTAAGGAATAAGTCGTAGGCTATTAGTCTTTTGTAATATAAGTTTATATTGTCTCATAACTAATAAGAGGTTGTACCATAATTATTTAGGAAAAGTTAAATTATTAGATTAAAAATTTCGAAAAATTTTACTACTGTCCCATTTTTTATTTTTTTTATTTTTTATTTCTTAAAAGAATATTTGTCATAAATCATACTTTTCCAGCCGAGTTTCAGACAAAGAATTATTTAAACTACTGTTTTGTAAAATTTTGTCGGGGAAGGAAAATTATTATATTTAAATTTATACACATGCTTACATATGTATTAAGCATGTAGTTTAATATAGCCTACAGTTTAAAATAGTAGCATTTATGTTTAATTAGGTTTTTTTAATGTTTAACCGACAGAGTTGGTTAAGGGATTAATATAACACCAATTTATTTTGGTTTTCTTCCTTTTATTTTGGATTCATTTTTCAGATTTGTTGATTTCTCCTCATCAATATAGCTTTTGTTCCAAATTTTCAACTGCTCATGCAGCTTATCAGTTTACATGTTCCCAACTTGACCTTAAAAATACTGTATTGGGCTTATTTCTTAATTTTTCTAAGGCCTTTGGCATGGTTGATCAAAGTGTTTAATTAAGTAAACTCAACAACTTAGGGATTTCGTGGAGTTCCTTTCTCATGGTTCGGCTCTTATCTCTCTGGTAGACTACAGAGTGTGAGTCTGGGCAGAGTGAGATTTCAGTTTCACTGACCTTGGCCTCTTTTCCAGAATATCTAGCTGAACGCTCAAGCAAAGGTGAATTCGAAATTCACCGTTTTAATTTTTCTATTGGAAAATACTTCTAAAATATATCAAAAAACTTTTAATTTCCGACGTAGAAATGAGATCGAAACTTTTAAAAACAATATAACTAAAATGAGATTCAAAGGCACTGGATGTGGCAGGTAATGGAATGGCACTGGATGGCACTGGATGTGATGGGAATGCATTGCCATCAACTTCTGGCAGCTAGTGACATAGTGACCTAGAAAAAAAAGATTAGTATGTGAAAAAACCTAATGGGGAATTCGCAAATCACTAATAGTGAGCACACAAAGGAAGATTCTAACCGAACAGAACCGCTTGATATTTATATCAGTCTAAAGATACTAAAAGATATCCCCCTTTTCCAAATCTTTCCAGTTCCAGTGTGAGTTCTGTGAGTATGTTGAGATCTTGTATGTCCTCACAAATAATGAATTTATGATTGTTAATTTAAAAAAATATTATAATTTATTCTGACTCTATCAAGCCTAGAGCTGATTTTTTCAGCTTCTCAGTATAAGATGGATATTGACACATTTTTTGGCTTTTTTGTGCTGTTTTTTTTTCGTGTTTCCTGCAGTGGTGTTTCGAGTGGCGAGGACTTAGTGTTCCTGACTTTGCTTAGTGGCATTTCGTGCAGATTAGATACTGGATCTGTTTATGAGCCTTATTCACCTTGCTAGGTGGTAGCGCCATCTATATACTATATTACAATTAATTTGTTTCCTATAAACAATTTTGATCTATAATCTTAAGGAGAATTAAGTTCTTTAGGCTACTTATTTTTAAATAATAAAAATGTTTTTTTTTAAATAGCATATAAATTAGCTAAATTATAAGCATATAAAAATTTTTGCTATAGTATTATTTTGTTTAGGTTGAAAGGAAATTAAATTATTCTATTAATATATGCACAGTTTTGCAGCGCATAGTATAGTTTGGTAAACACAAACTTATGAAGAATCTTAGCGCAGCACGTGGCGGCACATTTTAGTCTTAGTTAAGTTTTTCTTTTTATGGGACAGCACGGCGTAATATGGTTTATTAAATGTTTTTTTTTCATTAAGTTTTTCCTTATATAAAACCTTTAGGTTAGTCAGGAAATAGGTAAGTGTGTTATTTTCAACTTGATTGAATAACGAAAAAAAAAACACATTTTTCCATTAGGTAGAAATACATTCCTAACGCAATTATCTAGTCGGTTGAAGATGTGCATTATAAATACAGCATTTTCGATAAACCTTTAGATTTGAAGTGATTACTAATTAGATAAGATCTGAATATTACACAGGTTTATTATACTCAAGTTTACGACTTGTTATTTAGGCTCATAAATAAGTTTCTCTTGACTTTTCAGAAACTTATAATTGAATGGTTTATTAGGCTACATTAGGGGGAACATACCAGGATGTCTTTTTATTGTTTTTGGACTGAGTGCTATTTAAATTAAGGACAATGTATTACATTGTAAGCTGTTATATGCTATTTCTCAATAGGATAAGGCAACAAGATGTTGATCTTAATATTAAGGGTTCATCTCGTTGGGATTTGTCGTAATTCTGAAAGTCCTTATCTTTGTCATTCCTTGTTCAGTTATTAAGATGCAAACATCATAGTTTGTTTATCTAAGCGTGGTATATAAGTATATTTCGTGAACAAAATGCTTACCAATTATAGTTACTGTGTTTTCAAGTGTTCTCAAAGTTTGGACCGTGCTACGAATCCATGTAGATTTTGGACAAGGTAAGAGGTTGTATTTTGTTAAATGTATTTGGTACTTTTAAAATTAATGAAAATAGAAATTTATTTTCTTTTTATAACGCGCTATTGTTACATATAGTTACTCCGCCTTTTTTTTTTCAATGTCCAATAGTTACCGCCAGAGCTCCGCCTTCTTTTTTCCTTAGCCAATCAAATCTTATCGATGATTAGGCTGTATTGTTGAGACAAAAAAAAATTATCTAATTGGAGGGAATTGATATATATATATATATATATATATATATATATATATATATATATATATATATATATATATATATATATATATATATATATATATATATATATATATATATATATATATATATACACACATATATATATATATATATATATATATATATATATATATATATATATATATATATATATATATATATATATATATATATATATAATTCTGAAAGTCCTTATCTTTGTCATTCCTTGTTCAGTTATTAAGATGCAAACATCATAGTTTGCATCTTAATAACTGAACAAACATTTTTTTTTTATCATTATAAGTGGTCAATAGGCTAAGTGTTAAGATTAGATTTTCCGAATGGGGTATATTCTGACACTTATTTATAATGGCCTGTAAAATCCTTACAAGATTAGCGGTTTTGGTAATTTTAAACATATTTAAATTACTGTAGGCATATGGATAAAGATAATTATATGGAGGTTACTTTTTTTTGTAATGTTAGTGTTGGTAAGCGTAGTTTATTTATAAATTTATTACCTTAAAACATATTTCCTGTTTCGTTCTCTTTTCCTTTTCCTGAAACGTTTTTTTTTTAAATTCAGTTGCATTTAGGTTTTTTTTTGTTCGAATATTACTTCTGATATTATATGGTAATAATTTTCTTTGCTGTTTGGCCCGAATATAGATAAAAGCTGTATACTCTTTACTAGTTCCCTTCCAAATCTCATGTTTTTAAAGTTGGAAGATAGGGAGAGGTGGAGGTTTTGTGACTCTTTCCTTAGCTTGTTTACTTTTCTTATGTCTACTAACGTTAAATGTGGCTTCCAGTTTTCTTGATTTGCGAGTTGTATACCTCTCTTCGTAATTTCTTCTATAATTGGATTTAACCGTGATTTAACTACATATTCGTTCTCGAATTTTGCATATAGAATTTGTTAAAAGAAATCTCCGATGCCTTGAAAATCAAGATAAAGTTTTTCATTTGTAAGATCTCGTTCATATTTTTCTATGGCTTTGACGAAAGCATTTTTTACCTGTTCAACTTCGCTATTAATTTTCAGATGTAAGACTTTTAACGTTAGATGGAAAAAGCTTTGTTTGATTAAGGCTTTTGTTAAGGTAGAATTTTTTTCAATTATGTGTTTTTGCAAAATTGAAGCTTTCATCCTTATTTGAGTGTTTTTAATCTGGACTGCGAGAAAGTAATTTGGTCGAGGTTCTTTTATTATTCCAGATCTTTTGACAAGTCCAATTTCTAAAAAAAAATTAAGTTGGGTTATTTTAATAATCGTTAGGTGGAGTTAGACATGTTTTCATAAATAAATTCACGGGATTAGCTGTGATTAATCAGGGGTTCAAAGGTTTGTTCTACAGTTGATTTCATAATTACTTGGAATATTGAAAATTGGCCCATTTAGACGTGTTAAGAATTCTCTTGATTTTGGAATGTGAGCTGACCAAAAGGTTAATTCAGATATTTGACTGTTATTTTCGGAATTATCCTCAGCGAACATTAGGTATTGTTGTAAACTTTTAGGTATTTGAAGGTCCATCAAAGTATAATTTATATCTGCCTTCTGTATAAGGAGACGGACGTGCCTTCTACATTCTTCCTTTAAAGTCAGATGTGTTGACGCATTACGGATTATTTTGAAAATAATATTTTATGGAAATATAAGGGGTTACATATAAGGGGTGAGCTCTACAGCTCATTAATTTTTCGAATACGATTATATCTGTTTGAGGCGCTATTTTTGACGCAAAATTGTCATCGCATTTGCTACAGATAAAGATTATTTTCTTTAATTCGTCATAGTCCCTTTCATAAAGGTGGAATTGTGGGCCGTTTCCTATTAAGTTACTTGCTGAAAAATGGGTCTTATAATCTTTGTAAATCTTGTATAGTATGTTTGGTTTTTCCAACATGACATTTTTATTTCTTCTTATTAGTATTGACAGAAATCTTAGGGGCCATATGATCGTATAGCCTCTTTCGTTATAGATTCTCCAGAAATTTTCGCTGATCAATTTTGCTATTAGAGGGTATTTTTTTAGGGGGACTTTGTCAAGTAAGATCTTAAAATTCCAAGACGCAAGTTGTTGTTTACATTGGAAGTCTTCTCTTCTTATTTTACGTGTAAATGAACAGAATAAAAAGATGAATAAAATTTCCGTTATTAAATTATTACTGACAACTATAGGAACTTCAAGTAGGAGGTAGAGAGTTGGGTAACGTAAATCTCTTGTTGCATTCTTAACGGCAGTTTCTAAATCTCGGTCCATTAATTTGTGGTCAATTTTAGACAAGTTTGGCAAACTTTGGGTTTTACACCGAAACCAAGTTGTTTGGTTCTTGGGGGACTTTTTATTGTCCTGGTTTTTATATCAAAACTTTCCCCACGCTTTAATCTGGTAAGGTTTGGATAACTTAATGTTCTTTTTAAGGACATTATCTATATCAATATCTGTTAGTTAAAAGCAAGTTAGTTAGTTAATTAGCGGTTACCTGATTGACACCGGTTTCTTCTAGAATTGGATATGATGTGTTTATTAAGGGTATTTTCCTTTTTCACGGCCAACCAAATTTTTCCTTTATTTTAATCAGTCCTTCTTTGTCTACAAATTAGAAAAATTACATAAAGGGTGTGGAAATATCTTACTGAAACACTGTTTTAGGATCGTCAATGTCATACTTTTCCGTAAGTCTTAAGATTGGTCCATTATTGGACAGTAATTTACATTCTGATTTTAAAAGATAGGGTGTTGTAAATGTTAATTGGAAGTCTTTGTTGTCTACTTCGGGACCGTTTTCAATGTACATTAGATATTTCTTTAGGACAGTGGGGATTTCGAGGCTATGTATAGAGTAATGAATATCCCTTTTTCTTAACATTTGCCGTATTTGCTTCCTGCATTGATCTTTTAGACTGAGTTTATTTGAGACTGTGTGAATTATCTTATAAATCAATTGCTTACGGAAGCATAGCGGGCTAGCTGTGTCTAGCAATTTTTCATACACAATGATGTCTTTATTTGGCAAAATTTTTGATCCAAAATTTTCATCATTCATGTAGAATTTAATTGTTACATTTTTTAATTCTATATACTGTTCATCATAAATATAATGGGTTGTATTGTTTACAATCATTGGGTCAAAATCGGCGCTGTACCATAAATAATTCTCATATATTCCCAACAATATATTTTCATCTTCCACTATTTTGTAATTCAAGTCTAGTAGCAACTCCAGAAACTTCAAGGGCCAAACTATCTTGAAACCTGGTTCTTGTTGCATGTGCCAAAAGTTTTCGCGTATTAAATATGCTATTAAAGAATACTTGGCGGGGGGCATTGCTCGGAGTAGGGCTGCGAAGGTGTATAAAGCATTTTCGTGCCTACCATTGTAATCTTTGCTCATTATATCTTGTGAAAAGGAGCCATATAATAAAATGATCATTCCGTGTATAATGAAATCGTCTTTAAAAATAACGGGAACTTGTAATAGAGAACTTAAGGTATTATATTGTAAGTTCCTTATTGCATTAGTTATTGTGGATTCAAAGATTATTTCACGTAGTTCATAGTCTATTACCGAGAGGTTTGGTAAACTTTGGGTTTTATTTGAAATCCATAATTCTTGTCTCGTAAAAACCAGGTCTTGGTTGGGTCTTAAAGCATCTGTACTACTTAAGGTTCTTTGTCGCGCCATTTTTCCCCGGTTAGTACTAGTTACGCGTACAAGCAGGCTAATTAGCTAATGAGTAATTACCTTTTCAGCCTGGAGTCCTTCTGGTGTTTCGTCTAAAAAATTGTACATTTTCTTTATCGTTTGAATTTTTTGATTTTAATTTATTTTTATACGCGTCTTTTTTTACTTCTACTGATTTTTTTCTCTTTAAGAAAATGTTATTTCCCCTTACTGCATATTCGTGAGATGTTGGGTCATACATAAATTTGGCATAATGCTGGATTTCATCTAAGGGGTGGTGTACTCCTTCGTACTTAATACAACGTTTATTTTCTTCGATTTTATAACAAATTTTAGGTGGTCTACATTTTTCAATTAAAAGTAGATCGGTTTGATTGGGGTCCTTACAAAACCAATAGCTTATATTAAATCTTTGTTGTAGTTTTCTTATTAATAGTTGAAGGCTTGTTAAATTCTTTCCTTTATTACTTTTATTCGAATATTTTATTTTTACTTCTCCTCTCGCGGGTTGGTACTTAGGGGTATTTGCTAATTTTAAGCCAAATCTATATGTATGAGGTTTAAATTTTGTTAAATCATAGTTAAGGTACCACGTTTCAGCGTACACTTCTTTACCATTCTCGTCTTGAACTAAGATCGCGGCCGTGTATATAATATTTTCTTTAGCATGAATGATTGAAATAAATTCCGTATCTATAATTGCTTTGGATATATTTTGGTGGTAAACGGGGTAGTCAATTAAGTTAAGAGGGATTTAATAACTCGGAGAAATTAAATGTTGGGACAACAAGCAGAGAAATACAACGTATAAGAATTTTTAGTCAAATTTGTTAAAAGACGAGCGAATATTGTTTATATAAGTAAATATAAGGGAGAGTTTATATTAGTGAAGAAACTAGAGGTCAAGAATTAGGAACGGTCTCACCTACTGATCTAACAAAACGATCGGTTGGCGAAACAATTCCAAACTCTAGTCGCAAACATTTAGAACTTTATGTCACAAGAAAGAGGAGTTGTTATATTATGGTTATTTTATCTGATTAGTTTGCAATAAGGAAAGGTTAATATAAATATTTTTTTTTTTAATTTTTTTTAAGTATGATCTTTATTGGAAAGAACTTGAAACGAGAAGTAAACGAGTATTACTGTTCTTTTCCTCCCGATTTTTTAAAAAGTGATCTTTATTGGAAAGAACTTGAAACGAGAAGTAAACGAGTATTACTGTTCTTTTTCTCCCTTCTTTTTCGATTGATGGCCATGGCCTTCACCAGTATTCTGTTCACCGGAATTGTCTGCGTAATTCTCTCTTCCATAAGAGCCGTCTCAGTAAGGAGAGCTCTTTTCTTCTTCTTGTACGTTCTAGGTGTTGAAGTGGTCGGTGTGCTGGGAGGAGGCTGGGGGTCGGGAGGGGCACTTTTTCTCTTTCTTCGGCCAGTAGTTTTACTTAGATCTGGCTGCTGAATCTGAAGTGGATCGGTGGATCCGAATCCACCATTATCCCCTGGCGGTAGAGTATAATAGATGTAAATTGATTGGCAGTTGAATGTATCACCCATTGATAAATGTCGTTTCACCCTTTGCCAATGCCTACACAAAACAAAAAAATCTTACAGGCCGCGCCATATGTTACGGGGGGGGGGGGGTTTAGTGAAAATAAACGAGTTTGGTGCGAACTTTAGCTTAAGGGGGGGTTTTTGCCGTGAGGTACTTGGGACTTTTCTAAGTCATAGTAGTTTAATGTTGAGGTGAGATATGGGAGCTAAATTATTAACAGAATAGAAAGGTTCTGTAGACAATCCTCAGTAACCAGGGAGACAGAATCATCTCAGTGTTGTTCGAGGTCTCCTAAATAGTATAGATTCCCTTGGGACCGTACCTGAAGACTAGAGGAACTGTACCTGATGCCCTAGTACATAGACAAAAGATGATTAAGGACAATTAAGTTTTGTTTACTTACAGTATACAACTTTGGATAAAACAGCTCCAATAATTTATAGAATGAATATACACTGGAACTTGACTATTATAAAACTCTCCTGAACCTGAATTACCCACTGCCTGCTTTGAGCTGATATAAGTCTAACGCGATTTCTAAACAACAACTTGGCGGACAGGCTTGGTGACCTGGGCGGTTGACCTCTATCGCTAATGTTGCCATACTGCTGGTATTACCAAATCATGATACTTTGACTAGTCTCCGCACCCAGAAGTTATTTTCGTAACAAGGATTTCCCTTCTGGTTTTGAGTTAAAAAAGTAAGGTTCAAATAAACCTGTTGGTTGGTTCCAAAAGGAACATTTAACTTGTGTCTAAAGGCACTTAGTCCACAAAATATTGAATAACTGCTAAATTTTAGATTCTATAAATCTTTACTTAATCTTTTTTCTAATTTGAAATTTACTAAAGGTGTATTTTTCTAATTTGAAATTTACTAAAGGGTTATGACTGAGAAATTTAGTCCTGAATTTCATAGTTTCTAGAGGAGTATGGATGAGAGACTTGGTCCTGTACTTGAGAATTTCTAAGGGGTTTGAATGAGAGATTTGGTCCTGAATTTTATAGAGGGGTGGGGGGGGGGCTGGTCTATATGTTACAACTCCAAAAAGTTGTTCATCATTTTCATTGATATGCACTTTTAGTTTGGTATGATATAGGGACAAGTTAGCAACCTCTGGTTCTACTGGCTAATGGAGCTTAAATATTAAGTGGGTTTTTATTTCATATAGAATGTTTTCCAAGTTTGAGGGGTCTACTAAGTCGTAGGACAGTTATCCTCCCGTTAGTTGAAATAGTGCGAATTCGAACTTTCTGACATTACCTAGGTTCAACAATAACATTATTACTATATCAAATGAAATCATCGTTAAATCTCTATCAGAAATCACTGTCGACTTCATTTGTTAAAACATTCATGGTGTCGACGGTTTTGAAATTTTTTTGGAGAGGGTTTCAATTTTTTTTTATAGTTGGCTATACTCGCTTGTATTTTTTGTACATGTAACGTGGTATGCATGACTGTGTTTAGTCTTTTAACATTTCCTCTTAGCATACTTAAATATTCTTCGGTGGAAAATCTTAATGAGCGAGTTGCAAGTTCGCCAATTATGGGAATTAGGCTTGTCCATCTTCGATATTTACTTCTGCAAAAATATACTTCAAATATTCGCTTTTTTGTTTGTTAAAGGTTTTGTATTTCTGTATTAAATAGCTCAAATATCACCACCAACCTTTGCCTGTTTAGCATTAGGAAGGCTTGGTGAGTAGGAATTTCATAAGCGTTTTCCATAGTCAAATCTGGAAGAATTCGTCAATGAGCATATATTCTGCTTCTGGTACGATGCTCATGAAGAAGTTAGTCTCTTTAATGTTATTGGGGAAGGTAGATATTTTTTATAATTCGTATATGGACTGTTAATTGACCAGTGGAATTTTCACTACTGGAAAAAGCTGTTCATGATTTTTGGTGACATGCACTTTTAGTTTGGTATGATGTAGGAACAAGTTAGCAACCTCTGGTTCTACTGGCAAATGGAGAACAAATATTACGTGGGTTTTTATTTCAATGCGAATGCGATTGCCTCTTGGCAATGAAGTTTGAGGGGTCTACTAAGTCGTAGAACAGTTATCCTCCCGTTAGTTCAAATAGTGCGAATTCGAACTTATTGCCATCATTAGCTAGGTTCAACAATAAGATTGTTACTATATAAATTAAAATCATCGTTAAACGTCTATAAGAAATCATTCTGTCGACTTCATTTGTTAAATAATTCATGATGTGGACGGTTTTTGAAATTTTTTTCGAGATATTTAAAAAAAAAAAATTTTTTGATAGCTGGCTTTACTCGCTTGTATTTTCGTTCATATTATATAATATTCATGGCTGTGTTTAGAATTTTAACATTTTCTCTTAGTATTCTTAAATATTCTTTGGTGGACAAACCGAATAAGCGAGATGCAAGTTCGCCAATTATGGGAATTAGGCTTGTCCATATTCGATATTTACTTCTGCGAAAAAATACTTCAAACATTCGCGTTGGCTAGCGTCAAAAGGAACATTTTTCTTTGCTGTTGCAAGATCATCAAATAAATCGAAGCCATGTTCAAAGCTTGAATTTTATGGGGAAATAGAATAGAAAATTTTATTAGAATTTTAAAGGGAAATAAACGTGGCATTTTATTTTGAAAACTATTGGGGAATTGCGGGCATATGTGTCAAATATCCTCCTTCCCACTGTAGAATGATGTCCTCATCATTTAGACAAGTCCTCTTTAAATTTTATACTTTCTCAAAAATTTTTATTGCTTGTTAAAGGTTATTTTTATAATTAACTCACTGCGAAATGGTTATTGATCTACATCTATGGTATTACATAGTGTATTTTTTCTTATTTTTGTCCTTACCCCTTTATTTATTGTGTTTTAGAATTATACTCCTGCACCTAACATTAATATAAAGCACTTGAACAAAAGTATAGGTTTATACTGATAATACGTAGTTTCAATATATTTTGGTAGTGGTAATTAGTTTTTTGTTATTAAAATTCAATTTTGATATCCAATTGCTCAAAGGTATTCGAAAACATTAAAGTATTACAACTAGATTAAATTTACATCATAAAATCACTACTGGCAAATGTGTTGTAATTTTTCACCTAGTTAATTTTACAAATCACTGTTAGTACATTGTTTTATCATTCATCACTAAGTTTATAATGTTTCTTTCTTTCACACCTATGCCGTAATTTTTATGTCTGCCCATGTGACTAATTGATTTGGTGTATTATCGTTTGTCCCTTCAACTAATGTAAATCTTTTGTTTTTCACCTCATAATACTTTACTGTAAAATTTCTTTACAAGTTCGGTAAAGTTTAACATTTTTGAAACGTTTGTTAAATTATTTCAAGGGTAGTTTTACTTAAATAGTTGTCAAAACCTTACTGGGTATGTCGATTCATACGTTATAAAATTGTCATTCTTTTCCAAGCTTCATGAGTGTTCGTGATTTTGACAATGTTGGGTTTCTATATACTTTTGCAGGCGATATGTTGTTTTTCATATTTCTCGTTGGTTTTCTACATAATGTTTAGTGGGTGTATCTTCTCAGCTGTATAATTTTCCTTCTTAGGTTTACATAGTTTAGTTGATAGGATAAGAGATGATTGTAGAATTGCAGGTGGTACTGTCGTCCATACGATTGACGTTGTTGGGGCGTTCTGCTTTCGTAGATAGCTGCTGGGTAGGGAATTTCAGATGTGTGATTTATTTGTGCAGTTTTTAATGGTTGATAAATCATTAAAACAGATGTTACTCGTTATTTGTTTTTTGACCATAATGCATCTTCGGTCAGTGCCATAGTATGCCAGCTCTTATAATAAAAATTTCTTGGCAGAATCACATTCTTAACAAGCAAAATGACACATGATAATATATATTGTTATCTTAACACTATGTATATAGCACATAATCAATAATAAGTAATATCTGAAGCATTAATATTTTGCTACTTACTACATATTATGGCTGTGAATACAAGAGCACTGTTCTAAAAAGACGGTTAAATATGTGGTAAATGTTATAGGTTTTAATTTTGCATACTATATTTTCTGCCAAATTCTTTATATTTCCGAGGCATGAATGTGTCGAAGAGAAACATAATTTATTGTGTCATAGCCTTTCAAATAACTTACATCATCAATATTCCTAGCTTTAGGGACAGGATGTTAGGATATACAGAAGATGACCTCTTAATTTTCTCTTGTTGCTATAAAAAGGGATAAGTTCTTGGTAATTGTTAGATATCTTAATTTTCTTCATAATATTTTCTGCCAAATGTTTTATATTTCTAATTGGTACAGGATATACGAATAGGATTACTTTCCGACAGAATATAAGAGTATACATGAGACGACCTCCTAATTATCTTTTATTATTATTTCCTCCCAGTTCTGATTTTTTACATGTCGTCGGGGGTAGTAGGATTTAATTGATGTATTTACTGTGCCTCAATTTTATCCCGTTTGGCCTTTGTTCTTCTCAGTCTTTTGTGCTTTCCATAGTTTAGTGCTACTAGTGCCCTTATTGTCAGTGAAATGAGAAATACCTGAAATATAGTGATTATAATATTATACCTGGAATTTGGTTAAAAAAAAAACCATCCTTTTTTCAACATATTTTAATCTTTGGTCTTCATTAGTGAATACTATTTGATTTAATGCCTTCTTTATTTTCGTTAATTGCATTGTGCCTTTAATTTGTTCCGTTTCTGGCCCTTTGAATGTTTTTGATTCCTCGTTGTTTATATTTGCGATTGTAAATGACTGATTTATTCCTTGAAAGTTTATTATTTTTGGCTCATGATTTTTCTGCTCGTTGTGATTAAAAGTGTTTGCACACTCGTCTCTTTGGTTACGAGTTGGCAACCTTGTTTAATGTTGATTGTTCCAACTTCCTGTAGTAGTAGTTCAGCTCGATAACTGGGGTTAATTTTATCTGTATTTTTGTAGAAGGATAGGGTTCCCACCGTCTTTTAAATGAAACATTCTTTTAATTCCTGGACATTTGCTAGTGCATATTTTTTTCTGTCCTGATCAATGAGCATATATTCTGCTTCTTGTACGATGCTAATAAAGGAGTTTGTCTCTTTTATGTTATTGGGGAAGGTAGATAATTTTATATAAGTCGGAATTGTATAAGTGAAATTGTTATTACTGTAAGAAGTTGTTGGTTAATTTCGGTGGTAAGACTTTTAGTTTGTATAATTTAAGAACAAGTTAGCAACCTCTGATTCTACTGGCAAATGAAGATCGAATGTTGAGTGTGTTTTTAATTTCATCTAGAATATTTTTCAAGTTTGAGGGGTCTACTAAGTCGTAGGACAGGGATAATCCCGTTAGTTCGAATAGTGCTAATACGAACTTATTGACATCAGTAGCTTGGTTCAACTATATCAATTGAAATCATCATTAAACTTGAATCAGAAATTACTCTGACGACTATTTTTAAATAATTCATGGTGTTGACGGTTTTTGAAATTTTTTGAAGATTTTTTTCAATTTTTTTTTTGATAGTTGGCTATACTCGCTTGTATTTTTGTACATGTAACGTGGTATTCATGGCTGTGTCTAGTCTTTAAACATTTTCTCTTAGTAGGGGAGGCCGGTCCACATTCGCCACTTTTTTCGTTGTTTATTTATTGTAAACACAGTTTTCGACTTAAAATAATTCTGAAAGCCCTGGAATATAGGCTTATCTATGGGGTATCTAGGAAAAAAATCCCCAGCAGTCGATCTTTTTCGATGCAGCAAAAAAAAGAGCCACAGTGAGATTCTCCAAAGATGGCTAACCTGGGCCAACCTGGTTCACGTTCACCACACATTAGCTGATGTTCGCCACCATCTTGCATCATGGCTATTAAAGCATCTATTGCTGTAAACGTAGCACTAGAATAGGTGTTTATGGATAGTTATTTCAGATATTTATTTGTCACGCAACTACAAAAGGAATTAGGAATTAGGTATAACATAGATTTCTACCTTTCAGGCTTATAATCCTAGATGCAGCTGCAATCGCCGTAAATACCACACATGTTCTACGATTCGCTTCAAATCTGGCATTTACTTTATTGTTGATTCTCCATTTGACGCTATTCTCTATTTCCTTGGCCAGAATCTGAAACACAAGACATTTTATGATGAGGGTAGTACATGTAAGCATACATTCATTTAGTTTGTTGTACAGAAAACAAGAATTTTTAGGAGTCTTGGAGGGGGAGTGGTATGTTTAAATGCATAAGAGCCACTAATTAGAACTATTAAATTAAAACTTGGATTTTTGATATTAATGCTAGATGCCTTCCTGTCGTTGTATTACTATGTTATTACTATAAATACACACACATATATATATATATATATATATATATATATATATATATATATATATATATATATATATATATATATATATATATATATATATATATTACTACTAGCTGTTGGTGTGGCGCTTCGCACCACACCAACGACTTACCCGCGTGGCTAAGTCGTTACGCGCTATATTAGTTACGCGCCATTGTAGTTGTGTCCCTGTGTCCCACCTGTGAATATAGCATTATGTCTTACATAATGCTCAATCCTTATAATGACGTCAGTCGACAAACATGACGTCAGTCGACACACAAACATGACGTCAGTCGCCACACAAACAACTTATTTTTATATATATAGAAGATATATTACTATGTTTATGAACGAGCAATAATTGTTTTGTTTTTTTTGCTCGAAAACAGCTTAGTAATTCACTTGAACCATCTTGTATACTGAAAGGTCCACACAAAACTTCAGCCGTTCAGAAAGTCTTGAAGTTTCACCTGAGATTGAGGGTTTTCCTAATCTTGTTACAACCACGGACTTCAAGACGCATGGTTCCTCTTCATTCAGCACGAACTTGCTGATTTCTACACACTTCAAGAAGTTAACACCAAGCTCATCTGGATATTCCTTTAAAACTTTTGCAGCATAGAAATGCTTGACACTCTTTTTACCTGCAAGACCAACTAAGATAAAGTCGCCCACTTCTATTGGCCTGCTTCCCTAATCCTTTTCATCTTCTCCTAGATTTAGACTGTTTCGCTATCATTATCGAGCTCCATCCTAAAATTGAAATTTAAAAACAATTTATGTATACAGAGCGTCACTATAATTACATCAAATAGAATAAATAATTTAATAGTATGAGCATATATGAACAGATATAAACTTACCGTAGTATTTTTGACAGAAACATGGAAACTTTTGGCGTAATTGATTCTATCATAACCGATCTTTTCACTAAAATATAAGAAAAGCATTTTTGGCATAACTATATTTATGTCAATATAACATAATTAACATAAAAAACATAAAAAACAAAACAAAAATTAAATATACAAAAATTAAAATTTGAAAATACAACTACGAGTTATTATACAATAAATACTGATTCTGTCCGTCATTGGTGATTCTGTCGGTTCCTATAATTACTTTCACTCTCAAGAAATAGTTGCTTGCTTGCTTCTTGTAATTTGTCTCTTGACATTCTCCTTCCCCTGGCCCTTTCTCTGTTCTTTCTTTTTCTTCCTGGCAGTTTTCAGTTCTTCTTCCTGGCGGATTCTTTCCTTTACTGGGGTATCAGTCAAGATTTCGGTAGATTTTTTTCACTGCACGTCTGATTTG
This sequence comes from Artemia franciscana, assembly GCF_032884065.1. Classification (NCBI taxonomy): domain Eukaryota; kingdom Metazoa; phylum Arthropoda; class Branchiopoda; order Anostraca; family Artemiidae; genus Artemia; species Artemia franciscana. The sequence goes on along the minus strand of NC_088874.1, from coordinate 5,288,314 downwards.
TTTTCTTTTGAACCTTTTGGGAATCGAGAGATGTCAACTAGTTCATAAAAGCTTTGGTCAGCCAATAGGTCTAAATCTGAAGGTAAGCCCGATAAAGATTGGATAGCGTTGTCACAGTCGGTAGACTGGTTAGCCGCATCATCTTTACAGGAACCAGAAACTGGTGATGTAGGCACTAAAACATCCTGGTCCAAAGGATATGGTCGATCAGAGACATATGAGCTGAAATACTCGTTATCTTTGAAAACATTGGGATAGAAAGGGAAAATTCCAGTGCAACGAAAACTGCTCATTATGTTTTCTTGAGTCAGTGCTTTGGGACGCGCCTTTCCGCAAAGCTCGGATACATTGTACATGGAAATCGTCTTGCATTTGTACTGGGTCCTAAAAGTCGCAGATTCCCTGTTGTAGAATACCTTCAAAGGATGCATAACTGACTTGTCAAGTGGTTGCAACTTATGCGTTGTTTGTGGAGGCACTGTCAGCATGACAACTTGATTCTCTTTCGCTAATTCAAGCAATTCACTACTGTAACGACTAATGTGATTATCCAGAATTAGTAGCACAGGATTATCAGCAGCATTATTTCTATAATGCTGTCATCTAACTACCCTTTCCCTTGACATTGCTCACTAATTGATATTGATATATAAATAGTTTAATCTAGTTTGAATTTCGGCTTTATATCCCATAGAGGAAGCAAGAGAAGGAAGCAATGAATCTCTGATTTGGACAACAATCGGTAAATGGAGAAGAAACGCTATTTTTTGTTACCTTGCTCACTAATACGTGAGTAATCGCATTTTTACATACGTAAGGAATCTCATTGGTGCATGAACCACGTCTGGTTTTACAAACAGATAAGTTTGAGCAGAATAATGGCGGTTAGTGCAGCACTAGTTACATCTTAATAAAGAGTGAAACACGAATTATTTTCAACTTACTCTTAAAACGCATGTTGTAAGAACCGTATAGTGTGAAATATTTCCGAATGAACGCTGATACAAAATAATAGCTATTATCTGATTTAAAAGAACAATAAACTTTCATTATTGAGACAAATTTTTGAGGATTTCAAAAGAAGCTAGAAACACCTCAAAAATGATGTCAAATCGAAATAAAAAGCGCACCATTGAAATCGAGATTCTTGAAAATTCTCAACTGAGGACTTACAGTCTCACACACTGAACAGAAAGGAAAAGCCCAACCTGGAACGATCAGTTTTCTTTTCATAGTTGATGCTTCCGCCACAACCACCATAGCAGCCAAAAATTTAAAACATGTTTGGAAAAAACTGCCAAGGGAGGAGGAATCGTCATTTGAAGCTGTTTTAGGAATATCAACTATTGTGTTTTTTCTCGGGGTTGATCATACCGACTGCTGGTCACAAAGTATAAGAAGAAAGGTCATTTAAACAAAAATCGAAAAATTTACTTCCCGGTTAGGTAAAAAGAAGAAGATAGGCTTAGTCTGTTTGTTACGAGAATTTGACCGTCCAGGTTCGCCAGGCCCTGGTTCACCAGGGCTGGTTTTGTTGGCGAACGTGGGCTTGTTCCCTCTTTTGAGAAAAAAAAAGTGCTGATCAGTTATTACCATGGATTGTGTCAAATATTCACCCATCATTGTTGCTAAGCTGCAAATAATCACGGTGAGATAAAGGTTCCTGTCATACCTTTATGTTAAGCATTGACTTTTTTCATTTTCCATCAGGATAAGATCTATTTTTAAAGCACCAAAAAAAACAACTCGACGCATAGAATCTACAAAACGTGTTTTAGCATGCTTCTTAATCTACTTAAACTTTCGCTTCTAGATGGTAAAACGCTAGATTATGGGATCCTCTCCGTGAATGGGTTGCAAGTAAAACGCAGACGGTGAACCTTGGCTATCAACTTTTGGACTGACCGTCAACCGGCGGTAAACTTGAATAAATATTTCAAAGGTAAAACGTTTTTTCTTTATGCATCTTTGTGGCACCGTAAACTTTTGTATGTGTTCTTTAGACACTTTAACACCACAAACATTAAGCGCATCTTTGAGTTTTGACCTATCTTCTTCATGCGAGCCAAAAAGTTTCTCTATATAGCTAACTTGCAACACTTGTTCAGATTCAACAGATTCAACATTAAGTAATAATCTCGTATAGGCTTTATTTCCGCTCTGGTATACGGAATAATTTCTGTTCATTGTAAGTTTTAATTATGCTTCTTACTTTTGTTTGAAAAAACTTGTGTTTTTATTTAATATCTGATTTATTTTTCAAATGTCACCAATGTAAAGGATAAATTAATTCTTCCCCCTCCCCTGGGCCGGTCTCCCCTATATTGAAATATTCTTCGGTAGACAAACCGAATAAGCGAGAGGCAATTTCGACAATTATGGGAATTAGCCTTGTTGATTTCTGACATTTACTTCTGCGAAAAGTACTTCAAATATTATGGTTGTGCTTTGCTTAAGCTTTTGTATTTTTGCATTAAATAGTTGAATAACGCCGCCAACCATTACCGTTATAGTATTAGGAAGGCTTGGTGAGTAGATATTTTATAAGTCTTCTCCAAAGTGAAATCTGGAACAACTTTGAACTCAATTTTTGCCGGTTCGTCAGCCATTGCCAGTCTTGCACAGGTTTTTTTTTACTTAACGTCAATCGTTTAACACTTCTATAATTATTATCAGGGCAATTTTTGTCTCCATCCATGCATTCAGTTCTATCATAGTCAGTATCAACAAAAGGTATTTTCCACCCAAATTGTACTCTTCTTTGTTTGAAGATTTCCATTACCCACTAGTGGATCTTACTTGCTGCCTTATTGTTATTAGGATTTTGTCGTTGTTATTTGGTCTTAGTACATCAGAGATTGTTTCTGTAGTAGTCTCTGAAATCGAGGTATCGAATGCAATTGGTTATGAGTCAGTAGTTGCAGGTATATTAGTGGGGATAATGTCTTCCGTGTTGGTTGATATGGTGTATTTATTTTGATGTATTTTTTGTTTGGAGTACTCGATTCCCAGAAGGTAGGGGTGGTTGAATATTTCTTCGAGACACATTTCGTGGTTTCTGACTTTTGCTAGTGGTCATCTCCTTATTATCATCAATCGTAACATTGAGATTTGTGGAGATTGTTTTATTTTTGTCCTTTCCCGTCTTAGTGTTTATTATTCTGCAAAGTACTGGCATTTAAATCTATGTATTGGTTTACTAATATTGTGTGTAGTACTTGACGTAATTTCTACACTTTTGGTACCTTTTTTATATCTAGTATCTTATCTCTACGTGTTACTATGTTTGATTTGATTGAATGTCGGTTGGGACGGTTTTTGTTGGGTTTTGAGGAATATTTGAAGCAGGTTTGATCTGGATCTGCTTGATTTCAGTTGGTTTTATTTTAGACGAATCTTTTGCTTTGTTTGCTGATTTTTCATCAAATTTACCACTACTTACCACTACAAATAACTCACCGCAGCACCAAGTCGTCTTAAGTCCAACACACCTGCGCACGCTCCTCCTCTAATCTAATCGATTCAAGGCTTCCTTCTTTACACCCTCCCAAAAACTTCCCATTTCCTTTAAATCTTTATATATGACATCCTCCCAACCTAGACGAGGACGACCCGCTTTCCGTGTAGCCAGACGGTTGGCCAAACAGGACAATCTTTGGCAATCTGTCATCTTTCATCCGCAGAAAGTGGGCTAGCCATCTTAACCTTTCTTTCATTATAGCCCTAGAAAGGGGGATTGAACCAAATTTTTCACACAACCTACTGTTTGAAATACGGTTAGTCAGCCAGGTACCCAGAACAATCCGTAGGCAATTTCTCTGGAAAACCTATTGTAAATTTTCATCTGCTTTTCGGAGCGCCCATGCTTCAGAGCCATATTTGACCACTGTTATTGCTGTAGCTTCCAATATTCTTATCTTGGCTTGCAGATTTTTTCTATTCTTCCAAACTTTTTTTTAACTGAAAAAAACATCCACTGCTTAATTAGATTAACATCTTCACTGCTCCCACGTCTTCACTAATAATAATAACCAAGGTAAGTGAAGCTGCCAACCCGATCAATCTTTTCGTTACCCAACTTCACCTTTTCATCTTCACTTATTCCTAGACTTAGTGACTTAGTCTTCTTAACATTAATTTTCAAGCATATTCTAGCACCATGAACTCGCAAAACCTTTAAAAATTCATTCATTTTGCTCACACTTTCATATAATATGCTTAAATCATCAGCATAATCTAAGTCCAGGAGCGTTTTCCTCCCCATTTGATTCAATGGTCTCCAATTTCCTTTCCTGTGCTCCTAAAGACAAAGTCCACCAAAATGATCCATATAAATGGGGCAATGAACACAACCTTGCCTGACTCCTCATTTAATACAAAACCAGTTGCTAACCTCATTTCCTACCTTAACCTCAGCAGTATTATTCCCGCACATAGCACAAATCACCCTGATGTATTTTTCTGGTATATCATATAAGGATAAGACCTTTGCTAACGCTCTTCTATCAGCAGAATCGAAAGCTTGCTCATAATCGACAAGACCAAGGGACTTCTTAATTATTAATCTAAGAGTGAAAACTTGGTCGACACATCCTCAACCTTTTCTAAAACCACGCTTTTCATCCCTTAAAACTTTGTCTACACCATCTCTCAGTCTAAAAAGTATTATATTACTAAGTAATTTGCTACCTACAGGGACCAGACTAATGCTTCGATAATTACGACACTTACTCATGTCACCTTTTTTATACAGTGGTTTAATTGAGGTTTTCCTAAAATATTTAGGTACTTAACCTTTTTCGAAAATCGTATTTATAATCTTCAGGAGCTAATTCCTAACCTTAGAGCCACCATATTTAAGAAACTCATTTATCAAACTATCAGCACCTGGAGCCTTTTACTTTTTAAACCTTTTAGTACTGTCGCTAATTCTTCCTCACAAAACAAATCTTCCTTCACATCCAAGGTGTCACAAACTTTTTCATTTTCATCTATATCTTTTCCTGCAACTGTATCCCGGTTTAGTGAATCCTCAAAATGTTCCGCCCATCTTTCTTTGACTGTTTCCTTATCACAATTTTTTCAGTTTCCAGTACGAAATCATCTTGAAAAAAATGAAAATACGACATAGGAAAATATATAGACTGCAACAAAGCCAAGGGCAACAGTGCCAACAATTAACCGTCCGTCTTTCGTAAAAGATTGAAAGAGATCCTTCAATATTCCCATCTCATAAAACACGAACAAGCACTTGAAAAAGAATATAAAATAATGAAGGTAAAGCACTGAAACACAAAACAAGCCAAGAAAACAAGTGAGTCGAGAGGAGAGATAGAGAGAGAGAGAGAGAGGGAGGGAGAGATAATCCCCCCCTCTAAAAAAACAAAGATCTCGTAGGTCGGTCATGAAAATACAAGCAAAAAGATTATTCTCTCCTAAAAAATTAAAATTATTTCTGTGGATCGTAAATCGATTTGAAAAATCCAGGCAAAATAAACCTAATCTTCTCACTGACACAAATTATTTTGGAGAGGGAAGCGTTAATATTAGGGTTTCCTCTGAATTTCTGAGCTGAATAAAAATACATTTCTGCACTATATACATTAGCTGCACAGGCAAACATGCTAATTTTCTTATGTCAATGGTACCATTGTTAATCCTATTCTCCAATTGCGTCTTCTCGTTATCAAACGCAGCATCATCTGCTTCCACGATTCTGCCTAATGACTGGGCAACATCTTCTCCTTTTATGGCACCATAGTATGTCATGATCACATCCCTCGGGGCAGCCTTTCTCATTAGTGCAATTGATCTCCACAAAGATGCGATACCTGCATCTTCTGAAGACGCATCTGCAGTGCGTAGAGAAGGGCTATTAGCAATTGTTCTTCCCTTGTAGTAATTCAGTGCAATATTTGCTAACTCACACACCAATGGATAGCCTGATGAGTCTCTCTGATCAAATCAAACTGCACACCGGATCCTAACACCTTATAAGGATGGAAGTGACTCTAGTACCCATAGGCATTGTGAGCCCTAAATCTCGCCTCCCTCAGAGTTTTGTTCAATTCCCCGAATGGCCCTAGCTGATCAACGTTCTTGATCAATGGAATTATGTTTTCGCTCTTTAACATCTTTAGCACCACTAATGAATCAGACACCATTGACCCACCCGCAACCTGATCTGGCCCACTTACCCTGAGCCTCACTGAAGCATGTACCGTGATAGCTTCCCTTAAACCACAAATAGGAGAGAAGACAGCAAAGTGCCCCAAGTCTTCAGGGGCAATCATGGCCAAGAGTGCAATCGGACTCGCAGCATGCACAGCCTTATAGAAGTCAGTTGTTGACTTCTTCTTCTCTGCATTGTCCTTCATAGGCCACTATTTCTCCATGAGGAACTTCTTCTCAAAACCAGTCGCGAGAGACCCTCCAGTAGTGTGTTTGGTCTACCTGAACATCGCCGCCCGGACACACAGAGCAGTGCTAGTATCTGTGGCATACTGCAAGAGGTTATGCACCCTAGAGTCCTCATAAGCACCAACAGTGCCATCTGCCGGATCTTCAACCACTTTCCACTCCTTGTCGTGATCTGTCAGCCCAACCCCAAGCATTACAGACAGAAGGCGACACGCATCAAAGAAGGACCTTCTCAGGTTGTCCACTGTAGATGAAGTGGAGTCATTTGCGCACAAAAATGCCTTAATGTCATCAAGGTCCCATTGTTCACAGTAGACTGTGTCCACCAGATTGTCTGTTAGCTGTAGCTGTTCTAATTTACCCGCAACGTTTAACCTCTTAGCATAAAGCCCACCCCCAAAAAGAACAAATCGTTGTATAGCTTCGCTGTATGCATTGAGATTGGTGACGTCATCCGGCGCTTTCTCTACCTTAAACGCTACCTCGGTTTTTGGACTAAATACCCTATTCGCAAAAGAATCCCCAAAAGTTTCGTTAGACAGTGTATAATAAACTTTCTTTAAGCAGCTAGTTGGAATTTTAATATGTTCATCACCCGGCAATCCCGCGTCGGTCCCCACCTCCAATCCCGCTTCAGTTGGCCCAGAACTAAAAAACTAGATAGGGACAGGTGGAATCTCGTTAATCCATTCGTGCGCGTCACTAATTAGATGACGAGGCATTTGGCTATTTTGTGCGTTATCATTTGTCCCCAGGCCGCAACCTAAACTTACGCCTAGGCAACGCCTAAGGAAGAGTGTCCGCGCAGAACATCTCGTTCACCTATACTTCTCACCCCGATTCATAAGCTTCATCCTCTCCTGTAAGCAGGAGCATTCTACGCAAACGACTCAAAAGCCTTGAGAGTCGGTTAATAAAATCCATGCAAGTTGGATTTGGAAAGTCCCAAACCAATATTCATCCTGTTGGCCCAGTCAAAATGAGTGGACCGTGTCTTCCTAACGCTTACATATAGAAATGAACATATATAGGACAGAGACTATCAAAACTATGTAGAAGAATGGCCTACAAAGCCGCCAGTTAGGTGAGTTGACACTGGCCGTTCCCTCCCTTTCTGGAGGACTGCCCTATCAACTCCGCTCTCCAGAAGCTAGGTTCCGGCTATAACCTTCCAACACCCATGTGTCTACATATAATCCCGCCTTGGCTACGGGCTTGACAGACGAGGACCCTCAGTGAGACAATCAACCCCTGCTCTTGCAGGTGAAGAATGATCTACCCGGAGCTGTCCTCGAAAGCCATGGGCACTCACGCCCGAACCTCAGATCCCGAATCATCGATTCAGCCCTACCTGGGCGGTCACATATATAGGAGTGGAGCAAGCTTATAACCGGCTTGTTGGGTTTAGCGGAGCAAGTTCATGCGAAACAAGTCCGTCCAACATCCGGGGGTCTCGAATGAGATTCGCGATCACCTGACATTGCGGTTCAACTCTGAGTTGATCCTCGTTAAACACCAGCGTACTTCGCTACTCCTGGGCAGTCCTTATCCCAAAAATATATATAATAAAGGAAATCACTCATAAACAAAATATTCGGGCTGCCCAGGGTCGCTAGTCTCTACTATTCATTCACGCACCACTGTTCACACCGGCCGCATTTGTAGATGCAGGCCCAACATTCATACCACTTACATTCATACCATTCATACTATTAATGCGAGAATGTGTGTTGTTGGTGTTGCCGTTTCGGGAGTTTCGTCTCTGAAGACTGCTATGCCGCCTCAACATAGTGATCGATTCCTTTATTGTCCGAATGATGTTAATTTTTGCAAAACTACGAGGTAATTTGAGCACCTTGTCAAGTTTCGAATTGGCCCTTCTCCAGCCACCTCGTGCCCCAAGAACAATAGGGATGACCTCCACAGCTTTGACCTCTCCTAGCCCAGGAATGTCACTCGGAGTGAGAACGCTGTACTTTCGCACTTTCTCTTCAGCAGCTCTCTTAAACACCTCAGGATCGTCATAAGCAACTGTCACATCCACCACATAGGCAACCTCTTCCTTAACTATGATTAAATCCGGCTTGAGGCACTGAGTTCCCTTTGTCAAATAGGTTTCTTTCAGGAATTTAAATTTATTTTTCTGTACATACTCAGTGAGAGAATTGACCACTTTATCGTGGCGTTTGATCCGTGCACCCTGAACGAACGGGCATGATTGCAGCACATGTTGAATCATCTCTTGCGAGGGACATCCGTGCCTGCACATGTTTGTAGCGGGATCAGTATTATACTGAGTGCGTCTAGTGGGGAACAGCTGCGTCCGCAGTTGAACCGCCTGATTATAGACTCGTCCCTTAAAAAACTTAGTCTGGCCTGGAAGCCAGAAGTTGGCCACAGGATTTGCCTTAAAGGAATCCGCCCCATGACCCTGCCAGGTCCGGGAGAATTCCTGCTGCCAATTACGATCTTTAAATTTTTCTATCCGGCGCTGCAATTTTTGTACCAACTGGGTCTGTGCCAGTGCAATGATCCACAAGTCCGATGAGGTCTGAAGCTTGCGCAACTGACCCCTTAGGAACTTTCTCAAAGATACAGGGCAGGCCAAGGCCGCCGTCCCTGGTTTTCGTGTATAGGAAACTGGTAGCAGTTGATTTAGGAAGGTGCAAGACCTTCTACGTGAAAGAGCGCAAGGCTCTATCATACCGCTCAATCCGTTTCATGTTTAGGTCGGCCACAGATACGTGATAAAACTGGCGTTGAACCAGTAACTTCGCCAGACGTATTTTCTGTGCCCCTTTTAGGGGGGCCCTTCGTAGCTTAGCTAACGAGGACGCGAACTCGGATTCCTTGACCTCACAGTTTCCATCCGGTCGTATCTGGGTCCCGAGATAACTCAAAGACCCAGTCACGCTAACGGCCGGAACACGTACGGAGCCTTCCCCCAACGAGGACTCCTGCTCTCTATCTCCCAAAACGCTAACAATGCTCCCCAAAACTTTATGGCTCTTGGCCTTTCCCTGCCACTCTAGGCACAAAGATTGACATTTACTAGGGTTGATCCGTAGGTGCCGTTTCCTACAAAAAGTGGTCAACCCATCCATTAACAATTGAGCCCCATGACGGGTCTCCGCAATTAGCAACAAATCGTCAGCATATCCTAAGGCTGCAACTTTTACACCACCATATTGGAACCCTATGCCCTGAGTAACGGTTGGGTCAGAGTTCACGGTGGTAGGGAATTCATCTATTACCAGGTTGAACAGGAACGGACTCAGTGGGTCCCCCTGCTTAGCGCCATTCCGCATGATAATGTGACCTAGCTGTGTCCGACCAACACTCAGACGTGTGTCCACGTCCGTGTAAAGGTCATCAACAACTCGACACAAATGATCACTCGCACTAAAACGATTCAAAGCCCTCTGCACACTAGTGTGCTGCACAGAATCAAACGCTTTAGCCAAGTCAATAGCCAAAATGGCAATCGACCTCTTCTCGTCGCGTGCTGCCTTGATCAAAGCTCTGACTGAGTATATGTTTTCGAAACATCCTGGTCTTCTTCGAAACCTCTTTGAGCGCCACTCAGCACCGCGCAGGCATTAAGCCTGTTTACAATTATTTTCGTGTATAAGCGCAGAATTGCACTTCCAATGGTTATGGGTCGAAATTTCTTGCCTGGTAAACCGGGGCCCAGGTTTTTTGGGACCAAGGTTGTTAAAGAGAACAGCCAAGACGTGGTTATCTACTCCTTTGAGGGTAGAATACTTGATGAGGTCCGGCCCGGGAGCCGAATTCTCATCAAAAGAGAAGGGTTCTACTCACTTCCTCGGGCGAGATTGGACATGTCAACTCTGTTCGCAGCTTTGTTGCTGAAGGGACGAATCCTTCCTTATCCTCGAGGGGATCTGACTCGAACAGACCCTTGTATTCACGGAAAAGCGCCTCCTTCTCAGTGCTTGTGAGAGAAACCTCTTCCCTTTCAAACCCGTTAACGCTTAGGATTGCGTCGAGACAATCCGTCTCACTGCGATTGAACATCGCCTGAGCTAGTCTAAATCTCTTCTCTGCAGGCCGCTCCTTCCGTACCCTTCGTTTGGCTTTGGTTTCATTTGCAGGTTCTTGTCTGTTACCAGACCTTCCCCCGCCTCTACCTCTACCGCCCGTCATACTCTCCTCCCTTGCACCTTTGAGGTATCTGTCCGAGAACTCCCTAAAGAGTGTATCAACAGATATTTTCCCTTCCACAGCTAGGAGGGCGGTGGTCCTGAAGCTTTTTGCTTCGAGGGTCGCGCCTTCAAACTGTGGAACTGAAATCTCGGGGCGGCTTCTAAATAGTGCCTCATCTCCGTCTTCAATTTGCTCCATTAACTGGGTTGCATTTAAGGGCACGATGGTATCTAAACCTTTTATTTGGAGGAGATACCAGATTGGCACGACCGTCAGTTGCCCGACGACGCACGTCCTCTAGTATCTCAAGGTAATCGTGCCGCTTGCGGACTTTCTTTACTGCCTCTCCCGTCCTCCCAGGCAGTTTCGAAGCAATGTATTGGTTTACGTTAACCAAATCTCCGCATTCTGTCTCAAAGTGTGCGACACGTCGCAATTCGTCATCCTTCCAACGAGTCCTTTTAACTCCCGCAAATCTCTCATTATGAACGATCGGGTGCTGGTGCCGCATATATTGCCCCAGACCCGTTGCAGATGTGAAACTCCTGCCACAGCCATCAACAACAAACAATAAATGTCCCACATTACCATTCACCTCACTGGCTTGGATAGTGGGTCCCGAAGGACCCGGCGTTCCAATGACACCAGTGCATTCATTCCTCATTCTTTTACCATTCATTCCTTCATTCGCTTCTCCACTTTCATTCCTCATTCGCTTCCGCCTGCAGTACACTCCGGGTTCAGAGGCCTCTCGTGGGGAGGAACCCTTATAGTGCGGGAGATGACCAGCAACCTCCGCCACATTGGCAAAGGTCTTTGAGCATCTCGGGCACCGCCAGGTCACACTCGCTACTCGATGCCTCTGAACCATGTGCTCAACTAGGAGCTTGTAACTCGAGAGTTACAAGAGTTACGCTCTCTCTCTAGCTTCACCTCGTGCCAACAGTCCGAGTGCTTCCTCCGAGGAGGAAGCCTGTTGACTAATATTTTCTCTATTTGCTTCCATCATTTCGTACAGGTGATTTATTTACGGGTGCAGCACTTGTACCTGCTACACCCGGACATTTTAAGGTATGTCAAACCCGCCAAGCCAGACCCACGGTTCTGTTAACAGAGGAGAAATAGCAGCATCCATATTTATTCGCAACAACTTCTCAATTTTTATATATCAATTTTTGATGGCCGATCCAGATGCTGGTTAAATAAAAAGATTTCAAAGGATGAAATCTGTAGATGTAGATGAAAGGAAACCATTACATCTATATTTTCTGAAAGTACCCCAGGATGATCACCAGGCTCGAACGAGACAGGGTTATTCAAGCACACAACTTTACAAGATAATCAATTTGAGACGGACATGGACCAGCTTCTCTGCTACCCGCAATCACTTCATTATATGTCACCTTGAGAGGTAGAACTTCCTTTCCTTGAGATTTGAAAAAATACTCTAGTTAGGTCCTACAGAAGCATCCGCTGAAACTTATTTGATACTTGATAGAACAGGCTCTTGGAAATATTCTGGGCCAATAATAACCACATTATCCGATACTATTTTTGGAGTATTTTCTTACTTAACGAGCCTCTTCTCGAGAGATTTGTAAAATTTTTCTCCATTACCCACTGGGTCACCACTTCGAAATATAGACACGACTTCGAGAATCATATCTTGAACTCCATCTTGGCAACATCAAAATCTTTCATGCACATAACCTCGGGTTTGAAAGCTTTTGAGAATATATGTGCCACTTGTTTGGCACAACCAAAGGATTTGTCAGTTTCAGTAGTATAGAGAATCAATGCTCTTGTTCTGTTGGTATAAGCATTCATAAACATCCTTTGAGCGAACAAAGCTGCCCTTGCCATTTGCCTAAACCTCTTCAAGTAATCGATTTCTCCCTTTTCTATTGTTCCTCTGATATGTTTCCCAAAATTATATGTCATCTACATTTTCTGAAAGTACCCCAGGATGATCACCAGGCTCGAACGAGACAGGGTTATTCAAGCACACAACTTTACAAGATAATCTAATTTGAGACGGACATGGACCATCGTCTCTGCTACCCGCAATCACTTCATTATATGTCACCTTAAGAGGTAGAACTTCCTTCCCTGGAGATTTGGAAAAATACTCTAGTGAGGTCCTACAGAAGCATCTGCTGAAACCAATTTGATACTTGATTGAACAGGCTCAATCATTGATTGATTCAATCGCACCTTGGCTCAATTCTTGACGTCTAGTCCATTCTTTTGCAAAATCTGGTGCAATTTCCTTTACATCGCTGTTTCCTGGTCCTGCATCTGGACCTTGCTCATAATATTTTTCCTAAAAATAAATAATTTGATAAAAGTAGCATAGGTCTTCTATGGCTGATCCTGATAGTCGTACAAGAGTTTTATCCAGTAGAATAAAACTTCTTGGTGCTAAACTGGAGTTGTAAATGATCCAGGCGGTTTGACCCAAACCCAATCTGTGGGACATCCACCTCTTTCCTTATGCTCGATCTTGAAATGTTCAATAAGTCTCGCAAGCTGTCGAATGGTCAACTATGGTGATTTTGCTTCCCGAAAACTGCGCTACAGCGACAAACTATGCGCTCGCTGACGGCAAAGTCTCGCCTATTGCTCTCGTTTGTTTCTATGTTTAGGCCCATGATACCAGCCATCACAGGTGCGAGATTTAATCAATGTTTATCTCCTAAATCACGTGATCCTATTTTTGAATCTGAGTTCCAACCACTGAAGGGTATTGCACTGAATTCTAAACCACATCAGTCTAATTTTAAGCATGACACTCTCGGGAGGTTAAAGCACTTGTTTGATATATTGACAGCCCAACCAAGCTTCTGAGCAGCCTGAGTCAGTTCCAAGTTAAAAGGATCTCAAGAAGGGTGCCATCAGGTTGTTTATAGCAAGCATATCCAATCATAGTAGAATTCCACACACGAAAGTCACATCTTCCTTTTTGATGGGGTGGAAACACTGTTATTGCTAATCGAAGAATCCCACCATTTGTGGCGTATTGTATGTGGGTACACATGGCTTCAAACATTTCCTTTGTTGTACCAACATGACGACTATCAAATACATGTATCTTTTTTCCACTGGATACGTCCAGGACAGCTTGGAGCATTCCTTCTGGCAACTGTAGCACCGTATTTCAATTCTTTGGTTTTCATGATGTAACCATCTGCTTCTTCGATCTGCATTTTAGTCTCACTGCAACGGTTTAGATGCTCTTCATACACAAATTTTTTCAAAGGAAGTATAGAACTCGTCAATAAACTTTTTGATTTTGGTCAGAATTTTTTGGTCAACGTCAATAACGTCCAAAACTGCGTTTCCAATTCTAATGGGTTTCTCTTCTTTAACAGTGTTCATATGATTTGCAGTACATATCGTTAGACGGCAATTCAAAGCCTTGACGTTACTGGTCGAATGCAGTTTATCATAGAGAACTTCGCCAGTGGACCAGTTTTTAAGCCGTATTCCTTCATTACTAGCATGCTGCTTCATTTCACATATCCTTCCCACTCTGATAGTTTTTTATCTGATTGAGATGTCTGCTTAAGTCAATATTCAAGACTAAATTAAAATAGATTTCATTAAAAAAAAATTTTCGTATTCCGATGGAATGAAACAAGACGACTTGTGCACCATCTATGTTATATCAAAAGTTACTGTGGCTGAGTTTGCTTCTTTGCCCTTAATGGGATAAAGCTTCTGTATTATTTTGAGTTTATCTCCATATTAATTTATTCACCCTAAAGATAGATTTTTATCTAGTTAGTATCTGAGATAACTTCTCCAATTCCTAAGATAGGTCTTTCTTTCTGGGTATTTTCACCGGTGCCATCTTTTTTTTACACACGACATCTATTTTTTTTTACTTCATATGGCACCATCTTTGTTGTCATATCATTAAGGAATGTACTGAAACAAGCAGAAGAGGGGGAACCTCCCGCATGCGACGTATTGCACCCGCCGGTATTAAATTACCCCTAAATTGCGGGGAATAGTTGAGGGGTTCCTTACACTTCCCCTGTTCCTAGGTTCCTTCATCACTGGTTTGGGTTGACGAATGTGCCACTCTCGACAAGAGAGGTCGTATTTTATTTTTCCCATGTAAAACCGGTTTGGGATGGGTAACCTAATGATAAATGCAGTACTGAACTTTATCTCAAGAGCTATGATAGCAGGTGTGAAAACAAATTTTTTTACAAGGCGAGGACATGAGTTTTTCAGCCGTGAAGCAATTTTAGAAGCGAAGGAAATTGTCTATCGCCAGTCCGACTTAAGGGAACGTGTAATAAAACATGTAAAGGACGAGGACAACTTGATGGACATTGCGATGATGTTCGCTCACTGTGCCAAAGAAAAGAGACAGCTTCCTCTGTTCGTTATTTTTGAGTCCCAAGAAATTCCCGCCTGTACTGAAGAGATCGCTGCTTGTGTAGTGTCAAACGTCAACGAGATAAATCGCAAGTTCAATGGCCTGCTTGACCGTTTGAACCAGAAACCATTACCTTGGCCAGAAGACGACAATTCTGTTGCTGCTCAAGCTAATGAGTCTAACCCTTTTCTTCCATCTTACTCAATAGTCTTGAATAAGCCTCCTCCCACCGTTGTTACCGCAGATGAAAGGAATATCTTCTTGTCGAATATTTGTGAGCCAATCACGGCATACCTTGTTTTCTATGATCTGCACCTTTACTCTTTGAATTTTTGGATATGTATTGGATTTTCATACCCCAACCGCTTACTGTGGCCGTCAAACCCATTGTCTCCAGGGCAGGCATCAATGGATAAATGCAACCTTATATTAAATAATTTTTTTTAGCTGGATAAGCACTATGTCCGATCCTCTGCGTTCCTCCACCCTGTCAATGGCAAAATCTTCCCTGGTATATTCTTGTTAATCTTCCACGTCATATTCTCTAAGTCTAATTCGGAGGAATTCCAATTTGATATATTCAAGAGAGTGGGAGGCCGTTACGATCCATCTTTTGTTTAGTATCGTGCCTCCACATTTGTAATAGGTTCCCACACTGCATATTTGCTTCCTCGGGTCATCGATCTGTATTGGTTCGCCATCAAAGAAGCTGGAGCTTGTGTCAAAAACCAAAAAAGTGCTGCAATAAGTGCCGCATTTGATCCTGATTTGCAAATTTTGCTGATCAAGAAGCAAAAATATATTAGAAGGAGGAAGACCTTTGTGAGATATTTAAAATTTGGAAAAAATCTGGAACGGATGAAGTCTGATGTAATAAAGATTTGAAATTGGATATTTTATTACTAAGGACATCTTTTGAGTCTATGGTCTTTTAAAATATGTGTTAGAGTTTTGAAACCCATTTGTCTGGCTACATGGGCCCTCCGATTGTATACCTAAGTTTAAATTGTAACGTAAAGAAGGATGAAGAATTCAATTTCTTTTGCAAGTTTCTAAGAAATTGAATTGACAAATAAGATTTGTGTGTTTTTTAACACAATTTATAAATCTGAAACAATATTGGTCAAATGTTGTTCCAGATTTAAATATCTGACGTAAATATCTTGATGCAAATAAGTTCTGAGACCATACTGGCTGTGCATGACGTATGAAAACAAAGAAAAGAAATAATAAATGAAAAGACAAGAATCAAATAGGTGAAAAACGAGGATTTTATCAGCCAGTAGCAAAATATGAAAAACAAGCAAATATTTTGAGAAGGACCTCCGCCAAGTCGTCCTCAGTGCTAAAAAAAAAAATAAGAAAGAGGAAAAAGAAACAACAACACAATCTAACCTTCTTAAGTGAACTGTACGAGAGGAAAAAAGATAATGAATCAAACAACAAAAACCAACTTGAAATCAATGAAAGAGAAGTTACCAATTAGATTGATCAAGTATCTTTTGCCTTGCTACAGATTTCAACTGTCTACAATTTTGGTTTTTATTAGATATGCGGACATGTTGTCTTAAGTTAGACTGGGCGAAAATATTCATAGTCTTTTAATATTAAATTTATAATATATATATTTATATATATATATCTATATATATAATTATATATATATATATATATATATATATATATATATATATATATATATATATATATAATATATATATATAGATAAGCTCCACAATATAATTATATATTGTTATATTAATATATTATATATATTATAATATCTAAATTTATAATATATATATTTATATATATATATCTATATATATAATTATATATATATATATATATATATATATATATATATATATATATATATATATATATATATATATATATATATATATATATATATAATATATATATATATATATATATATATATATATATATATATATTAATCTATATATAGGTATATATATGTATATATATATATATATATATATCTTTTATGAATAAATATTGTAATAAGTGCTGGAAAATCAAAAATATTACGGATGGATCGTTATGAAATACTCCACGAAATGAACAATTTGGGAGGAAACGGCAATTGGTTAAACTAGGAATAAATCATAGTAGCAGCATAGGTAGCATGATAGCACGATAGCTAGCAGCACTGCATTTGAAACAGAATGAACAATTTTATCTTTTATTTGATTATATTATTAAATACCAACATGACTAAGTATGTCTAAAAGTATATTTAATAAACCTACTGTCGATGTCAGTGTCCCAAGTACACACCAGGGTTGGGTATACACAATAATTAAGAACTCTGAATTACTTTTGTGAGAATTAAAAAAAAACGTTGAACTCAAGTCCTATTTGAAAGAAAAATTAAGATTTTTGCGAGAATTTCAAAGGATTAGCAAATTTATATCAAAGTTCTAACATTATTCGCAGTTTTATTTTTTCTCCTACAAAAATCCTTGTGCAAAATTTACAAGCATAATGATTAGGCTTTTCGCAGTAATAGCAGGTAATCCCCTGTCTTTTCAGATTTGTCCTTTGGCCTCCTCTTTGAACTTCCTTATGAAATCACTTCCCTTCGCCATTTGGCTCCTACCATGTGAGTCGAGAAAAGCTTCTCGACCTGTCTCACTGATTTTTCTTCAAATATTTTACTCGCTTTCTACGCTGATCCTTGTTATACTCTCCGTCTGTCATATTGGTTGACATTTGTCCAAATTTCCCACCATTTCATCTTTTTGAATTTCTCTTTCTACGAGTCCTATGCCTTCTTCTAATGAATCTGGTTTTCGAGGAAGTAAAAGTCTAATCAAAGTTTTGAGCAATCCTTGTGTAAATGCATGTATTTGCACTTTTTTGGATTGTTTCATCTGCCCTAGTTTTTCTTAGCTGCCAGCACTGTAATGCTTTTGGTCACTAGGGTCGCTGAAACTGAAGACTACTAGCTCAACTGTCTGAAGTGGATGTTTTTTTTTTGGTCCTTAATGCTCGTTAAGACGAGCCAACCGATTTCAAGACACCCATAATTTCTAAAGACAGCCAACGATTTCAAAAACACCGCAAGCGTTATGTTGGCAAAACCACAGACGAGCCCGAATGCCTACGCAAGTATGCGTGGGGTCTTGAGCGAGTTTAAACGGAGGCAATCCAATGTTCTCTCTCAACAAGAACTTTGGAGTATTGACAACGAGTATTAACTGAAAATACAGAGCAAGCGCAATACAACCAATAATACTTATAAGAATGCTTAAAAAAACTAAAAACACCGAAAACACACTTACTTAAGAATTATGCGATATCCCTTTTTCGCAGTTTTTTTTCTTTTTTTGGAACGGTAAAATTATAAAAACGAACTTAAAAACACAGAGTTAATTCTAAAGATATGAAAAAACATGTGCATTCATACGAAAAGAAAGTTATGGTCGGTCACTTGTAAATACAAGACAGCAGCTTTAATGACCAAATTACTTTTATTATCTCAGTGAAAATTTTTGTTGTAGCTGTAGCAGCACCTACTCAGCAATAAATTGAAGTTAAAAAAAAAACCTTAAAAATTAATCGAAACCAGGGCCGTCTAAGAACACAGTGTTTGAGGCATTTTTTCAGAGGCGTCTAAGACATTAAACGTCAAAGACATGATAGACACAAATGCTAATCGAATTTGACAAACAATTGGCCAGGGCAGTCAAATAGTTTTAAGTTCAGGCCATCCAGTTGCTCCATATTATTTGCTGTTGCAATTTTCGGGTCGTTCTAAGTGACGAACATTGCATGTTGATGACTCGGACATATTGTGTTTTGTTTCCTATAAAATCTCTCCAACCCAGGTGTACACACATTAACCAGGATATGCAATTTCTCTTGGTTAACCGCCTGGGGATTGGTGATCACTAATCGACGACTAGGCTCGTCATTATAAGCCAATATCATTGTCCTCGAAGAGCCCTTGGCAAAGTGACGGCAAATGCCCTTATCAGAATAGTACACAAAGCGATGATTCTCATCTTAGCTGCTGCAAACACAAAATTTTAGAAATTTTGAGAAGTATCTGTTACTTAAATATAAACAATATTGGAAAGTTCGTCTGTGTAGGTATGAGGTATCCACATAATTTTCTTAAATAATTAGTTTTAGTATTTTTTCAGTATTCACATAATTTTCTTAAATAATTAGTTTTAGTGTTTTTTCAGTCTTTGTTTTGTTTCTATATTTCTTCTTTTTTTTGTGTATATCACCATGGCCTAAATGGGCTTTTGTATGAAAAAATCTATCGATTTATCTATCTATCTAAACGATCCTACTCTTTGTTTTTCATTGAGGTGTTTTTCATAGAGGTATGTGCTCCAGAAAAGATACCTCTAGTTTCGCCCTGAAATAGCTTTATGCAAGATCACCTCCCATGAGTTGACATTTCTCAGACGCTTTGTTTCCTTCAAGGGGGGGCTAACGGAAAAATATCGCACACTCGTACTTTTCTCTACGATCTGCAAAGTATTTATAGGATTTCTGGGTTCTTGATCGAGTTTTTTTTTATTTTTTCAAGTCGACCTGTGATTATTTGTGTGGTATTTTAGAAACGCATATAAAGCATCCTCCTGTTTTTTTTTCATTATTCCACTACTCCAGAAAAGATACCTCTAGTTTATCCCTAAAATAGCTTTATGGAGGATCACCTCACATGAGTTGACATTATTAAGACGACTTGCTTCCTTCGAGGAGCCAACGGAAGATTTTTGTTCAAGCATCAATCGACCTTCTAGAACCGCATGAATTAATGAAAATAAAGTTGTTAGTTTTCTAAATAACTATATAAGTAATGAGTATTAATTATTTTCTCAAGATATACCTCTCTAAACCACCTATCAAGTCAAAAATCATCAATTCATTCAAAGAGGCTATTGACAAGGTTAGAAAAAAGTTGAAAAAACTTGGATATAGTGTAAACCTAAGAATAATGGTACCTCACATATAAAGTGGTTACGGGATACTTAACAACTCCATATATCCCACTTAGGACCGTCAGATGTCTAAAACCCTAGATAAGGCAGGATATTCCATCTTGCTGAAAAGTGTAATTAAAAGAGCACAAGTGCACTCTAGCGTCGGAACCATAAGTCGGGAGTGCACTTACAAGTTCATTTCGTAAATGGTAAAAGTAGAAAAGCTTCGGTTTGAACTTGATGTTCTTAACGGATGATTCTAGTTAGCCTAATCAATTTACCTCTTTCAGGTTTATTCTACTTCAAGCTGAATTTAACAGGATTTTCTTTTTATTTATGAAAAACTTTTTCAACTGGTATAACGTACTCTTTGTACGATATATTTTGCAATAATCTACCCGACACCAGAAATTGAGCCCCTGTGTTCAAGGACAAACGATTTTCAGTCTAGCGTGCTAACCACTTGGGTAATGTTAAAATTTCAACTTTATTCTAGGCAAAATGTTGCATTAGCATTTCATACCACATCTCAGTTTCAGAGCAATGAAAAGCTCTATTATTTTCCCAACTTAATAATTTGATACATAAGGCTTTTGATAGAAGTATTTTCTTGAAAAAACTTATTAATATATATATATATATATATATATATATATATATATATATATATATATATATATATATATATATATATATATATATATATATGTATATATATATATATTAATCATTTTCTTATGTATATATTTTTCTAATAAGTATTTTGAAAAAATTAAAGGCTTCAACAGCGACCCAGAACCCAAAGGCGCGAGCAAAAGTCCTGGAAAGTTGCATGAAAAAAAAAACAATAACGGAAACAAGCTGCCATTAAGCCACGCACAATGAGACCTTAATGCATAAAAAGATTAATATTCTTCTACAGAGTTTCTTTGAGACATTCAATTTATCTAAACAGGAGATACTAGTGACTCAGATGAATTTTACTTACAGTTACAGGAGCAAATAGACAGGGTACCAGGTAGAAATATGGTGTTTTTGCTAGGAGATTTTAATGCCCAGGTTGGTAGAAATAGGGATAGATGGTATCCTAGCCTAGGTAATTTTGGTGTAGGAAAAGAAAACAGTAATGGCTATAGGCTTTTGTAATTTTGTAGGTATAACAACCTAGTTATAACCAATACGGTGTTTGGTCACAAAATGGCCCATAAGTTGACATGGTATTCACGTGATGGTAAGACAGCAAACCTTATTGATTATGTTATTGTAAACAGAAGACTAGCAGGATCAATACAAGATACTAGGGTGTATAGGAGTGCCGTTATTGATGTTAAAAGTAAAGATCACCATCTAGTAGTGTCTAAGGTTAATTTAAAGCAGAAATTTCGGAAGAGTAACTCCCTCCCGGAAAGTTATGATGTTGGTAGACTTCAGGATGAAAATTTGAGAAAAAAATTCCAGGAACAGTTGAGTACTACTTGAGGGTTTAAAATTTGACAATGTGGAAGATTATTGCGTGTTTTTTAAAGTATAATTTTAATTAAAAATATTTTAAGTATAAGATTTGCGTGTTTTTTTTAACACAATTTAATAAATCTGAAACAATATTGGTCAAATGCTGTTTCAGATCTAAATATCTGACGTAAATATCTTGACGCAAATAAGTTCTGAGACCATACTGGCTGTGCATGACGTATGAAAACAAAGAAAAGAAATAATAAATGAAAAGACAAGAATCAAATAAGTGAAAAACGAGGATTTTATCAGCCAGTAGCAAAATATGAAAAACAAGCAAATATTTCGAGAAGGACCTCCGCCAAGTCGTCCTCAGTGCTCAAAAAAAAAATAAGAAATAGGAAAAAGAAACATCAACACAATCTAACCTTTTTAAGTGAACTTTACGAGAGGAAAAAAGACACTGAATCAAACATCAAAAACAAACTTGAAATCAATGAAAAAGATGTTTCCAATTAGATTGAACAAGTAGCCTTGCAACAGATTTCGCCTGTCTACAATTTTGGTTTTTATTAGATATGCGGACAGGTTGTCTTAAGTTAGACTGGGCGAAAATATTCGTAGTCTTTTAATACTAAATTTTTAATATATATATATATATATATATATATATATATATATATATATATATATATATATATATATATATAAATATATATATATATATAAATATATATTTAATATATATATATATATATTATATATATATATATATATATATATATATATATATATATATATATATATATATGTATGATCTTTTATGAATAAATATTGTAATAACTGCTGGAAAATGAAAAATATTATGGATGGATCGTTATGAAATACTCCACGAAATGAACAATTGGGGAGGAAACGGCAATTGGTTTAACTAGGAATAAATCATAGTAGCAGCATGAAAGCATGATAGCTAGCAGCACTGCATTTGAAACAGAAGAAACAATTTTATTCTATTATATTATTAAATACCAACATGACTAAGTATATATCAAAGTATATTTAATAAACCTAATGTCGATGTCAGTGTCCCAGGTACACACCAGGGTCGGGTTTACACAATAATTAGGAACTCTGAATTACTTTTGTGAGAATTAAAAAAAAAACGCTCGATTTTTGCGAGAATTTCAAAGGATTAGAAAATTTATATCCAAGTTTATATCCATGTGTTTCCAAGATTTGTCAGGGTACAGTAAATTACTAATACGGTACTTAATTAATTAACACGGTACAGTAAATTCTAGTAACTCCAGTAAATTCTTCTAAATAGTTTATTGGATGTGATCAAAAATTGTCTAAAAATTAGTTATCTAATATGAATTAATGTCTTTCTGTTGTAGAATTTTACAGTATTTGGAAGAAGAAATAAAACAAAGCTCTTTAGAAATTATTCTGTCACATATATTGAATTGTAGGGGTTAGCTGATGATGTGAATCTTTGATTTCATGTAAATTGTGTGGCCAGTAACTGTTGGAAAATGAATCAGGGTCATTAATATTTTGTCTCAATTATCAGCCAGTTATAATTCTGTTACGGGGGGGGGGTGTTCAATTAAGAGTTCCGTGGGAAGTTGTTGTGAGTTTTGCTTAAGGTGGATTGTTGCTATGAGGTACTTGGGACTTTTCTAAGTCTTGGTAGCTTAATGTTGATTTGAGATATGGGAGCTAAATTGCTAACAGAATAAAAAGGCTGTAGGTAATCCCCAGTAACTTGGGAGACAGAATCATCTCAGTGATGTTCGAGGTCTCCTGATATAGTATAGATTCCCTTGGGACCGTACCTGAAGACTAGAGAAACTGTACCTGATGCCCTAGTACATAGACTAAAGATGATTAAAGACAATGAGTTTTATTTTCTTACTTGCATACAACTTTGGACAAAACAACTCCGATAATTTATAACATGAAAGGGTGCACATGAACACTTGAACTTGACTATCATAAGACTGCCCCCCTAGCTGCCTGTGTCGCGCTAATATAAGTCCAAGACGTGATTTCTAAACAAGAACTTGGCGGACGCCCTGTGCAGTTGACCTCTACCGCAAAATGTTGCAATACTGCTGGTATATCCCAATCCTAATACTTTGACCAGTCTTCACTCCCAGGAGTTATTTTTGTAACAAAGATTTCCCTTCTGGTTTTGAGTTAAAAAAACAGAGTTCAAATAAACCAGTAATAGAGATTTGATTTTGATTGGTTGATTCAAAAAGAAACATTTCTACTCTTTGTTTGACTTGTGTTTAAAGGCACGTAGCCCATAAAGTATTGAATAACTGCTAAATTCCAGATTCTACAAGACTTAACTTTAAATCTTTTTTTTTAATTTGAAATTTACTAAAGGGGTATGAATGTGAAATTTAGTCCTGAATTTAAGAGTTTCTAAAGGAGTATGGATGAGAGATTTGGTCCTGTATTTAAGAATTTTTAAGGGGGTATGAATGAGAGATTTTGTCCTGAAGTTTATAGATGGGGGGGTGCTGGTCTATATGTTACATATACCCTTTCCCGTTGTAGATTGATGTCCCCATCAATCCGTCTAATCCCTTTCTTTAAACATTGCATTTTTAATTCTTATTGTCTATTCAAAAAAAAATTATTCTAATTCCATAACCTTATAATGCTTATTTAAAATTTATAGATACATTTTCCTACACCTTGTATGGATTTTTCACTTAACACTTATAAAAATTATATAATGACAGCACTTGGCATCTACTGTGTTGACACATGAATACCTGGTTTAAATTGTTTGTTTTTATTTGAATTATAAACAATTTTATCTGTTATATTTAATTCTCAATTGATCCCAGGTATCTTAACAATAAAGTGCAAAATATACAAAATTATAAAAAAAATTACCATTGGTACTCTTATTTAATTTAAACTTTTAATTCACTATTTGGCACTTTAATTGTTCATCATTTATTATCTAGGGATATTGGTTTCAAATCATTCACAATTATCGTGTCCTTGCCCTACTTACTGATTGAACTAATATAATGTCATTTTTATATCTATCACCTCTAAGTATTTTTGTTGTTTAGAAATTGTAAAGTCTGTTTTGTTCTTTACGCTTCTACAAAATGGGAAGCGCGGGACCCGGAACACCTATCCCCAGCAGTTTAAGTACAAAAGTACCGCCGGTACTACGGCTCTTCCGTCCCGTTCCCGCTCTCTTCTGCATTTGTATTGTTTTAAGCGTTATTTTTATTGTCTTATAAGTCAATCGACTGAGGTAGTATTTAAGACCTTACTTGGTAGTTGATTCATAAGTTTATAAAATTAGGATTTAGGATGTCCTGTTCTAAATCTTCATCTAGGTCTGTGACGTTGCTGATGTTGGGTTTCCATATTGAAATAGGTTATCATCTATATTGTCTTCGTGGGTATGTGGTGGTTGTACCCGCCGGCTGGATGTTACATCATCTCTAGTCTATGGTGTTAAGTTAGAAAGATGAAAATGATTGTAGTACAATAGATGGCGCTATTTGAGGTTTCACTTGGGTGATAGCTGTCTGGTTGAATCAGATGTGTTTTTTGGGCATTTTTCGGCGGTTGATTAATCATGATAGGTGTTTTTCAGTTTTGACCATGACGTATCGTCGGCCAATATCAAGAGTATGCCAAATTCTGTAATAAAAATTTCTAAGCAGAATCATGTTGTTAACACATAAAATGATAATAACGAAACGTGACTAAGAAGCATCATTATAACATCATAATTGCATAGCTGTAATATTATTTAAAAATTCAAAGGGAAATTGAATGTATAATAATTTTTGTGGTACATTCGAAGTAACGTGAGGTATATGAGGTTATATAGTAATTAAGAATATTCTTATGTGTATTACACTAATACTATATCATTATGGTGACATGTAAATATAAAAACACTGAACAAAAGTGGGTGGTTAAATATACGAATACATAGAGGTCTTCATTTACTCTGGATCATACTTGAATCCATTTTTTTTTAACTTCCAATGCATGATTTGTCGAAAAGTAATACAATTTTGCGTCATAGCCTTTCAATCACGTAATTTTAAGATTTTTTCAGCCCTTTTTAGGTATGTACTCTAAAGGTAGATGATGTTAGCACACTATTTTAGACCCAGAGACAACTTTAGATAAGAGAGCATTTTGTAAAAACGTTAATTAATAACCAAAAACTTGATAATATGACATCATGATCATTTCAATCATTTTTTTAAAAGTAAGAAGAATCAGTAATGCCAATTTCACTCCAAGTTAAAAAATAAGACAAATTTATTTCTCATACTTTCAAGAAAACCACAAAGACGTGCATAAACCAGTCAAATGCAGTTGCATTCTCTGAATCCCCGTCGTTTACATAGACGGCATCACGTAGCCGACTGCAGAATGTTTCATTGTGAATTTGAAACTCCCTCAGATCCGTCGAAGTCATCTCAGGGATTCGCTTCTTCATAAGTTTGAATGCTAAGTTAAATCATACTTGAATCCATTTTTTTGAACTTCCAATGCACGATTTGTCGAAAAGTAATACAATTTTGCGTCATAGCCTTTCAATCACCTTTAGTTTGGTATAATATAAGAACAAGTTAGCTATTTCTGGTTCTACTGGTAAGTGGAGACCAAATGTTAAGTGAGTTTTTATCTCGTTTAGAATGTTCTTTAGGTCCAAGGGATCTACTAAGTGGTAAGAAAGGGATCCTCCTGTTAATTCAAATAATGGGAATTCAAATTAACTGACATCAGTAGCTAAGTTCAACAAAGACATAATAACAATTTCGAGTGACACCATTGTTAGGCTGGAATCAGAGATTATTCTAGCTTCTTCAATTTTTAAATAGTTCATTGTTTTGACTGTTCTTGAGATTTTTTTGGATATGGCCTCAATTTTATCTTTTTGATAGTTGGTGATACTTGCTTGTATTTTTTGTACATTAGTGCTGTATTCATGGCTGTTTTGGGCCTTTTAACATTATCTCTTAATATATTTAAATCTTCTTCGGTGGACAAACCGAATAGACGAGAAGCAAGCTCCCCTACTATTGGGATTAAACTTGTTGACCTTTTATATTTACTCCTTCGGAAAAATACTTCAAATATACATGTTGTTCGTTGTTTAAGTTTTGTATTTCTGTATTGAATAGTTGCGCAAGTTATTTTACCGTCTGTAGTCAAACATTCTCTCCAGTGATTTTCATCTTGGTATTTTTTGTCTCCATCCATACATTGTGTTCTACCATAGTCGGTATCGATAAAAGGGATTTGTCATCTAACTTGTATTCTCCCTTTCTTAGTAGAAGTCCATATTCAGGTAGTGGATCGGTACGGTTGCCTTACTGTTATTAAAAATTCATCGTTGTCATTTGGTATTAATACACTAGGGATAGTTTCTGTAGTAATTTCTGACATTGAGGTGTCTAACTCTATCGGTTGTGGGTCAGTAGTCGTGGGGTTTGACGTGGGGAATGTTTATTATATTATGAAAAACGAATTAAGTATTTTCATACGGCTCAATGAGTTTTGTTTTATGGAGCGCATATAACGACATAACGCGGCGCAGGGAACAGCACATTTAGTGTTTTCCCATGTGACACGCGAGACAGAATGTTGGATAGCGCGATTTTTGTTTTTTAGGCAGGAATGCACTTTTAATGCAATTTTCTAGTATGCTTTTAGGTGTAACCTGAACATTACACATGTTTATTGTGCCCAAATTTACGACCTGTCATTTTAGCTCATAAATAGCGTTTCTTTTGACTTCCCAGATCCTTATAACTGAAAGGTTTATTTGAATACATTAGGGGGAACGTACGAAAATATCCGTTTCTTTGTTTTTGATCTGATTGCTATGTTGATTATACACAATGTATTATATTGTAAGCTGATATATGTATTTTCTTTAACAGAGTAAGGCTAATTGTGATCTTAATCTTAAGGGTTTTTCTTTTTGGGATTCGTCGTATTTCTGTAAGTTCTTTTCTTTTTCATTCCTTGCTCGGTTTTTAAGTTGGAAACACCATATTTTACTTAGTTAAATGCCGTATATAAATATATTTCGTGATCGAAATGCTTACCAATTGTAGTCTTTGTTTTTTTTGGAGTGTGTTCAAAGTATGGATCTTGCTATGAATCTTGGTAGATTTTGGACAAGGTAAGAGATTGCATTTTGTTAAATATATTTGGTACTTTCAAAATTAATGATAAAAAAAATTTATTTTATTTTTATAACGTGCTATAGTCATAGCAATAGTCCAGAGCTCCGCCTTCCTTCTTAAAGTGCAATAGTTATCGCCAGTCCTCCGCCTTCTTTTTCCTAAGCCAATCACAACTATCTGTCTTATCAGCGGAATACTTTGATGGTGGTAGAGGAGCACTGAAGCTCCTCCTCCTAAAATTTCTACACCAATTGCTATCCCTCTAAAAGTTGTAGCCGATAAGGCATATCCGGCCCATGATACTAGTTGCGAAAATGAAAATAATTCCAGTAAAATTACGACAGCCACAGAGGACGAACCTGGGTTAACAAACGACACATCCGAAGGGGGTAAAACTGGCTGCGGAGTGGGAAGGAGCTACCTAAGCCAATCAAATCTCCTAAGCCAATCGATAATTAGGCTGTATTGTTGAAAAAAAATTTGATCTAATTGGAGGGAATTGAAGAATTGTTAAACATGTTATAATTTATATATATATATATATATATATATATATATATATATATATATATATATATATATATATATATATATATATATATATATATATATATATATATATATATATATATATATAAATATATATGCATTCGGAACATAACTAAATATTCCAATATTTCATAGCCGTGTTTTTTCTTGTTTGCTTTATTATTTTAAGGGTTCAATAGGCTAAGTTTTGAGTAGTCTAATTTTCTATAAAAGGAACACTTGGACAAAATATTATCATCACAGGTTGTTGTATTTCAGCTGGGGTATACGCATACTCTTATTTATAACGGCCAGCAAAATTCTGACAAGATCAGTGGTTTTTGTAATTTTAGACTTATTAAAATGATTGTATGCATATAGGTAAAGATTGTTTTTTGATGGCTTTGATTTTTTCGGAAAGTTAATAAATGTTTAGCTACTTTTGGCTGCATTACACTTAAAGCGATTATTTTATTAGTGTTAGTGTCGGCAAGCGTAATTTATTTTCAAAATTATTACCTTAAAAACATATTTCCTGTTTTATTTCCTTTTCCTTTTCCTGAAATGTTCGTTTATTTTCCAAATAAACGTTTTCCATTTAGGGGCTTTTTGTTCGAATATAATTTTTGATGTTACTTCATTATAATTCTATTTGCTTTTTGGTCCAGTCATTGATAATAGTTGTTTACTTTGCACTAAATCCCTTCCAAATCCCATGTTTTTAAAGTCGGATGTTAGGGAGGAGTTAAGTTTTCTTGCCTCTTTCCTTAGCTTGTTTACTTTTCTTATGTTTACCAACTTTAGATGTGGCTTCCAGCTTTCTTGATTTGCGAGTTGTACACCGCTTTTGGTGATTTCTTTAGTAATCCCTTTTAAAACTGGATTTAAGCGTGCCTTAACTATATTTTCGCTAGTTAACTTGGCATATAGAATTTGTTCAAAGAATTCTCCGATGCCTTGAAACTCAAGTTATAGTTGGTCATTTGTAAATTCTTGTTGATTTTTCTCTACGGCCTTTACGAAAGCATTTCTTGCGAGTTCAACTTCGCTACTATTTTTCAGTTGTAAGACTTTTAATGTAAGATGGAAAGAGTTTTGTTTGATTATGGCCTTTGCCAAGCTGGGATCTTTTTCTATTATATGATTTTGTAATATTGAAGCATTAATTCTTATTTGAGCGTTCTTGATTTGGATGGCGAGAAAGTAATTTGGTGGAGGTTCTTTCATTATTCCAGATCTTTTGACAAGTCCAATTTCAAAAAAAAATTCAGTTGGATTATTTTAATGATGGTTAGGTGAAATTAAACATATTTTGATAAACATTTTCACAGGATTAGTTGATTAGCGGGATTAATCAGGGGCTCAAAGGTTTGGGTTACCGTTGATGTTATAATTACTTGGAATATTAAGAATTGGTCCTGACCAAAAGGTTAATTCAGATATTTGACTGTTTTTTTCGGAGTTATCTTCAGCGAACATTAGGTACTGTTGTAAACATTTAGGGAGTTGAAGGTCGTTCAAAGTATAATTTATATCTGCCATCCGTATAAGAAGACGGATGCGCTTTCTGCACTCTTCTTTTAAAGTCAGTTCTGTTGACACATTACGGATTATTTTGAAAATTAATGTTTTATGGCAATATAAGGGGTCTTTACAGCTTATTAATTTTTCAAATATGATTACATCTTTTTGGGGTGCTATTTTTGACTCAAAATTTTCGTCGCATTTGCTACAGATAATAATTATTTTCTTTAATTCATCATAGTCCTGCTCATGAAGATGGAATTGCCGACCGTTTTTTATTAGATTACTTGCTGAATAATGGGTTTTATAATCTTTGAAAATGCTATTTAGTATGTTTGGTTCCTCTAATATGACATTTTTACTTTTCTGATTAGTATTGACAAAATCTTAAGGGCCATTTGACCATAAAGCCTTCTTCGTTATAAATTCTCCTGAAGTTTTCGCGAATCAATCTTGCTATTAGAGGATATTTTTTTGGGGAGGGGGGGGGGGTTCAATAGGTAGGGTAATAAAAGTTAAAGACACAAGTCGTTGTCTACATTGGAAGTCTTCTCTTCTTATTTTACATGAAAAGGAACAGAATAACAAGATAAATAAAATTTTCGTTATTAAATTATTACTAAGGATTATAGGAACTTAATCCTTAATTAAGTTCCTGCCAATCCGATACGTAAAATCTTGAGGCTTCATCATCTTTTGGTAATTCCGAAAGTGCTTTTTCGAAATGTTTGTTTATCCCACGGGGAACCACATCATCTAGTATTACAAAAAGGTCTCTAAAATTGAAACAGAAGTCAGTCGTTAAGAAGCATAAAAACATTAAAAATTGACACGATATATATATATATATATATATATATATATATATATATATATATATATATATATATATATATATATATATATATATATATATATATATATCAAGTAGAAGGTGGAGGGTTCGGTAACGTAAATTCCTTGTTGCATCCTTAACGGCAGTTTTTAGATTTTTGTCCATTAATTCTTGGTCAGTTTTAGACAAGTTTGGCAAACTATGGGTTTTATACGGAAACCAAGATGTATGGTTTTTGGGATATCTTGGGGGAGTTTTTATTGTCCTGTTTTTACATCAAAACTTTCCCAACTCTTCAGGCCGGTAAGGTTTGGATTACTTAATGTTCTTTTTGATGACATAATTTTTATCAATATCTGTTAGTTAAAAGCAAGTTAATTAGTCAATTAGCGATTACCTGGTTGACACCGGGTTCTTCTAGAATTGGGTATGACGTGTTTATTAAGGGTATTGATTCTCCTGTTTCACAGCTAACCAAATTTTCTTTTAATTTAGTCAGTTCTTCTTTGTCTATAAATTAGAGAAATTACATAAAGGGTGTGGAAATAGCTTGTTATGATGCTAATCGAATTTGACAAATAACTGGCCAGGGCAGTCAAATAGTTTTAAGTTCAGGCCATCCAGTTGCTCTATTGCATTTGCTGTTGCAATTTTCGGGTCGTTTTCATTGACGAACAGTGCATGTTGATGACTCGGACATATTGTGTTTTCTCTCCTATAAGATCTCTCCAACCCAGGTGTAGACACATTAACCAGGATATGCAATTTCTCTTGGTTAACCGCCTGGGGAGTGGTGATCACTAGCCGACGACTAGGCTCGTCATTATAGGCAAATATCATTTTGCTCGAAGAGCCCTTGGCAAAGTGACGGCAAATGCCCTTATCATAATAGTGCACAAAGCCATGATTCTCATCTTAGCTGCTGCAAACACGTCTTCCTTGGACCGTCAGCCTATAAATGTTAATGGCTATTGAACTAAGAATTACTGAATCTTTTATGGATCAAATAATTAATCCTCTACTAAAATTATCTGAACTTCCAAATTTTTTCGACTTAAAAAAAATTCTATTAACCCTTTCTATTTTATTGAATCCTATTCTACCTTTTTTTCAAAAATTTAAATATTTAAATAACAAATTATTAAACCTTAAAAAAAAATTTAATAGGTTTTCTGTGTTTGTACTTGAACTTGTACTAAATCCTAAGGTTGGCATTCCTGGCTTGTATAAGCTGCTCTTGTCCTGTGTTTGGTATGACATATGGATGCCAATAGCAAGAACTCGCCGTTGGATATTACTGCTTCCTTTTGACGCAATAAAGCCCTCTCAAACGTAACGCCATCACTTCATGTTTTTGGAAATCTTTAATCCATGTTAATCTTTTTTATCTCTTAGTTAAGTTTGATTCAAAACTATATTCTCTCAAATGCCTCTTTGCCCGCAATAGAATGACAAATTCATATTTAAAAACACTGGTTGCAAGTAGAATGTTCTAAAAGTTTCTAAAAATGTTTTAGAAAATTTTAAGAACAAAATTTTAGAACAAATTTAGAATTTTCTAAAAGTCCTAACACTATTCGCTGTTTTATTATTTTTTTATTTATTCTGTCCAATTCATATTCTTTCAGGGTAAGCTTTCGAAGCGTTGCCAATGAAACCAAAAAAATAGGAATGTGAATTTCTCATCGCCACGAAATTATTAAAAGATTCGCTCTAGTATTTTCATAAAAAAGAATTTACAGAATTTGCGAAGCGTCGCTATAATTACATCAAATAGAATAAGTAATTTAATAGTATGAGCATATATGAACAGATATAAACTTACCGTAGTATTTTTGACAGAAACATGGAAACTTTTGGCGTAATTGATTCTATCATAAACGATCTTTTCACTAAAATCTAAGAAAAGCATTTTTGGCATAACTATGTTTATATCAATATAACATAATTCACATAAAAACAAAACAAAAATTAAACATACAAAATTAAAATTTGATAATACAACAACCACTTATTAAACATAAAATGCTGATTCTGTCGGTGATTGGTGATTCTGTTGGTTCCTATAAAAAAAATCAAAAAGTTTAAATTGAATGAAAACCCAAGAAGAAATTGAACACAAACAAAAGAAGAAAGAGAATGACAAATGATAGGAATTAAGGCTGTGTTTCTACTATTCTGACATGAATTTCAGCCTGTTTTTTAGAATCTACGATAATACCTACATTTCAGCAATGGTAATTGAAGATTGCTTAAATTGCAGATTCTATAAAAACTAAATTCAGTATAACATTGTTTATTACGAAAGATTAATTTCAATAAAAAAACTAAAAAGTTGAAAATGTAATTTTTTCTGATTATCTAATAAATAACTGCCGACTGATTTAGTGCTCTGGAGTACTAATTTTTTTCTGAAATTGGTTTGAATATTCAAAACTGATATCCTCTTTTGATATTTAAAAATTTGATATTAATTCTTGCTTTTGTAAACTTAGTATTTTCATACATTTGGTATTTCAGCTTTCTCAAATCTAAAAACTAAATGTTGTTTGAAAATTGAACAGCAGAATACGCTTTAAATATAATCTAAATTTCACAATATACGGTCTAATTGCTAATGATCCAAGGATAACATTAAATTTACATTTAATTACAAATATAGCAATTGCTAATATAACTTGAAGCATTATAATTTCGAAAAGAAAAAATTGGTGGTCATTACACAAATTCGCTCCATAATTGACAAAATGTCGAAAAGAGCATGGCATTATACAGAACAAAAGAAAGAATAGAGAGCGAGAGAGAGAGAGAGAGAGTGAAATGATTAACTAGATGTTTTCCCGCTGTTGAAATAAAGCATCTTTTTTTTTTAAAGATGTTACAATTTTAAGAGCTGGTTCAAGTTCTGCAAACTAGTCTGTTTACAGTTGCATTCCAATCTAGGAAGTAAGTTCAATCAGCACGCAACAAGCTCCATGATCAAAATTGATTTTACAAGGTGAAAAATCAATGTACAAGTTTCACTAAGCAAAAAAATAAAAATCACGAGGCGAAAAATCAAGATGTAACCAGTAGATAACCTGTGTGTTGTTTTATATTCACCTTTATCCCCCCCCCCTTCATCTTGAAAAATACTGCTGAAATTATTTTTTAGTATTTATCAGAAATAAACTATAAGAATGCCCTTCCCTGTTTTTTGCATTGAGACAGGGGTCAATGATGTTATTGTGTGATCAGCCAGAGTAGATCCAGCTTTCAACAGTTGCTTAAAGAAATCTTGAAGAGAACACCCCAAGACATTGGCCCCAACCAGATATTGTAGTTCAAGTTTAAAAAATATAGAAAAATAAATATAAAGATGGGCTGATAAATCATGGCTGGCTCGTTTAGAAGACCGGTGAACGCACAGAAGGCAGCTACACCACTATCATTGCCTTATATCAACGTTTCGTTTCACGTTTTGTCCAAGTGATTTCTTGGATAAAACATAAAAACAATGCCTTGATGACCTATGCTAAATTTAATGTTGCATGTTACCCATGCACGTGACTACCATGATCCATTACAATACCTCCTTAATTTTGTCTCCAATTTGAATTGAAGTATGTTGGAATTAATTTAAATCTTGAAACTAGTAGAAATTACAACATATATAAAAGTGGTTGGCTCATCCTTAGTACCTAGCTTTTTGCGCCCGAGTTTGATTTTTTATTCCAATAATAAGGAAAGACTCATGAACCATAAGGGTTGTTTTATTAGAAAAATAAGCTTTTTGAGTTCTAAAACAGCTTTATCCAAGTATTGAGGGGACAACCCCCTTGTATACGCAATAATTCCCGTTTTTTTTTATTTTCAATGCTGCTCACTTTTAGTTGAAAAATCTTATTCCTTATTTTGAAATAAAAAACTTGGTTTTTAATTTCATTTCTGATCGTTTATACATTATGCCAAGAAATCCAAGTTCTTTTGGATGGAAAATTTCTTCCCCCCCCCCAAATTCTTCTATGGAAAGATTTAATGTCCTCATGGATCCCAATATTTGCCATGGGAAAAAGGCTTTAGTTTAGTTTATATTGGATATATTTTATATACCCTTATCTTATTAGCTAAAGAGATGAAGATAATGAAGTCTTACTCCTGGTATGTGGAACGACACAAAGAAATTATAATTAACAATTATTCTAACAAGTACTAATATACAAGATGAAAACTGACATATACTTGATAAGCAGTGTAGCAAAATGTACATTGGGTATCTGTAAGCTCTGATAAAACTAAATATCTTGAGTATATATTCGATACAGCTGCACTTTAGACTGGTTATTTTTGGCCTCTTACTCTGGACCCAAATAAGGATGAAGAAACAACTCGGATGTTACATATTTCCTAAATAAGGGAAATTATTATTTTTTTAAATAAGGCGACAAATTCTCGAAAAATTATTTTTATTGCTATTTTGAGGCCGGGTGAAGAAGCGACAATATTCTTTTTTAAATATGTAATTTTAGTAAGGAAAACATTCTTATCTTAATTTTGCTATATGTAACATATTTCTTTTCCCACGGTTCAATGATGCCCTCATCATTAAGACTTATTCCCAATTTATTTTCCAGCTTATAACGTTTATTATATTTACTTTACTTCTTATTATACGATTTGTCTTTTTACACAGTTTAAACACTATTGATTAATTTTAAATGAAATGATAATATTCTCCGTTCTCTTTCACCGTGGAGTGGATAATAGTAGTGTATTTTTCATCATTATAACAATTTTAAACAATATTTATCTACTATAGTTTAACACTTGAAGGTTTATACTCCTACATCTTACATTGTAATAATATCACGTATTTCCGAATATTCTAAGCAATTATAAAAATAGTAAATGGCTAAGTGAAAAGAACGATTCTTGCACCCAAAAATATAGACGTCCACGAAATCAACAATATTGTTTTAAGCAAGATTCGAGACCAGGCAGTCCTTTACAAGTCAGTCGACACAGTTTTGGAACCAAATGAGGTGGTTAATTATCCATCTGGATTTTTAAATTCCGTAGATCTTTCAGGGTTTCCACCACACGTGCTACAACTAAAAATAGGCGTACCAATAATACTATTAAGAAATATCTACCCACCAAAGCTTTGCATTGGCACGTGACTCACCGTAAAAAAAAAACAATAGAAAACTTAATGGAGGCCACTATCTTGACAGGGCCTTTTGAAGGTGAGGCTGTTCTTATTCCTCGCATTCCATGATTCCAACGGATCTGCCTTTTCAATTTAAAAGATTGCAATTCCCAATTCGATTAGCATTTGTAATCACCATCAACAAAGCTTAAGGTCAATCATTAGAAAAATGTGGTATAGATCTTAATACTGATTGTTTTTCCCATGGACAATTTTACGTTGCATGTTCGAGGGTCGGTAAACCTGACAATCTATTTATATGCAACGACAATTGGACAGCGAAGAATGTTGTATATTCGCAAATTTTACGCAGTTAATTTGTATTGGATCTATCTATCTATCTATCTATATAAAAACGAGTTGTGTGTATGCATGTTTGTTTGTTTTTAAAAAGAGCCTTTGCATATGACGTCATTATGAGTACATAAGGCTTTGTATATGCACAGACAATGGGAAAGCCAATAATGTTGTATATTTGCAAGTTTTACGTAGTTCAAAACACATATATAAATCTACTAGCTGTTGGGGTGTTGCGAAGACAACTTAATTTTATATATATAGATATCTATATATATATATATATATATATAAATAAGTTGTCTGTGTGTGGGTCGAGTGACGTCATGTTTGTGTGTCGACTGACGTCATGTCGCAACAAATGACGACTGGGACACAGGGAATATAAATGACGACCGGGACACTCAAAAATATATTCAGCAACTACAAAAATTAATTCCGAGCTGTAAATGTTTTGATTTAAGTTGAGCTTATGGTTTCTCTTCTTTTCATTGTTGAAACTTGAAGTTGATGCAAGGTTTTCAAAATTTGGATATAACAGTGTTAACATAACATTTATTATATAACAATACTGCTAAAACAATTGTAATTTTCAAGATGTTGTGGTATATTTTTAATCATATCTTTTCTCTATTTTGTCTTATTCTTTTCTTCACACCTACGTATCATTTCTATCTGTTTCTAATCTACGCATTCCACTTATTGATCTTGATCAAATATTGTTCTTCGTTGTAGATACAAATTTTATTTCCTCAATTTCCCACTTTCACTTTATTTTGTTTTGTAGATTCTTTGGAGTTTTTAATATTCGTCAAAGTTACAATAATTGTTCAAATAGTTTTTGTCTATCCTTTTTTGTGAAATTTTGTTTGATTCAGAAAGTTATCAAAACCCTACTAGCTATTGAAGAATGAACTCCTATAATCGGATTACTTTTTCAAGTGGAAAGGATTAAATTTGATATTTTTTTTTTATTTTCTATTGATAATTTGATGCAAGTATAGACTTTTACATACCGTTTTTCTGTCTCAATAATTGCCCTTCAAGACGAAGTTAGGCGAATATCAGTAGAAAATGCTAAGCTACGAGATGAAGCAAAAAAGCTTCAAAATGATCTAGAGAAAGGAAAATTTCGGAATAACGATTTGGAGAGTAGACTTTTGGAAATCGAAGTGAGGGAAAGGAGATTAAATTTGATTGTTCATGGTCTGCCTGCTGAAAGTCATAGTCAATCAGTGACTAGCAACGTAATTTCTCTCCTTTCTGACAAATTGGAAATTACCAAGGACAATTTCTCTTACCAAGTGTTTATCACATAACGAGAAATAGCAGTTCAAGCATTACTAGTAGGAAAACTAGTGTTCGACCGGTCCCCGTTTTTATATCGCTAGACACGGATTGTAGTATTCAGTCAATTCTCAGTGAGGTAAATAAGTTGAAGGGTAGTGGAATTCGCATTTGCAGTGATCTCCCACCATAGCTAAATTGTTTACTGAATGAGCCACTGTCTAAGGGAAAGGACATGCGTGATTCGGGTTCGGTTCATCTTACGCATATTAAACAAAAAGAGAGCAAATTACGGCTCGAATGTAAAAGGATTATGTCTTCACAGTGGGTTAAGATTGACTAGTTACGGTGATTATTAATGACATTTCGTTTGGTCAGATTATTTTTATTACCTTACAATATGTAATGTTTCCCAGTTCATACGATCATATTTTTTTTGTGCGATTTTTGTCACCCTGTACCTTAGTATCAGTTTATTTTATGTCTTTTTCTTTTTCTTGTGTTTCTATTTATATAAAGTAATTGACTTCAATAATTTTTTCATCTTACATTTGAATATGTTCTATTTCTTTCTCTTGTTTCTATTTATTTTCAAGTAGTTTCTTTTTCTTTGATTATTTTTGAGTTCTCACTGGTTTAGTTGTTCTTGCTACTTTAGGACTTTCGCATTTTGCGAAAGTTTCTGCTGGTTCGGATCATAATTTTAATTTAGTACATTGGATGATAATTGTGTTGGGGATAGACTGATATATCTATAGTTTAACCCTTTTGATTTTTCCGTATTCCTGAGCCATGATAAATTTGCAGGAAATGAGATAAATGATGGTGGGCTAATTAATTTTCCAAATTATAAATATAAATTATCTTCCAAAGTTTCTGGTCTTCCCAGTACCGGTGTTGTGTGAACAGGATTTTTAAATTGTTGGGGTTTTCTTAGTTCACAGGATGATCTTGTCGATGTAGTTCATAAGCGATCTTGTCATGTCGTTGGATTCTGTGAGATTTTTCTTGCAGACCTGACTCCTCAGGTTGTTTGCCTAAGTATCAATTTATTTTTTAAAACCAATTGACTTGGCGCCAAGGTGGTTTAGGCGTATTAGTTAAAGAAGGTATCTCTTTTCGACGCCTTGCAAATCTGAAAGGTTCTCATTAGGAAATGCTTTTTGAAGTAATGGTGACTGAAATTAGTCTTGGAAAAACTTTTTTTTTGCGTAGTATATCGACCACCTTCTTCTCCAGTCAAGTCTTTTCTCTCTAAACTCTATGATTTTTTGCATCAACCTCATTTTCAAAGAAAATACGTTATCCTTTCCGGAGATTTCAATGTTGATTTTTTAGAAGCTTCAAATGACCTTTCTGTTATTCTATGAATATACTCTCTTCTTGCTTTTTTGCGTATCTGCTTCCTACTTTCTTGATACCTGCAAGAATTTCACCTAGTTCTGCTTTTCTTATTGATAATATTTCTACATCTTTATCAATTCAAGCAAATTTTGCTTTTTTAAGTGATATATCGTCTCAGCTAGAAACAATTTTGGATTTTACAGTTTTTTTCAAATTTTATACAATGAACTGTGTCAGTGGTACATCAGACATGGCACGACGTTATGTAGTTCTACAGTTGCTTATTGATGAAATAATGGATACTGATATAGAATCAGATAAAGATAAAGAATTGATGGTGGTAAGTCTTAATATAATATTCAATTTAACCTTGCAAGCTATTCTTTTTGTAGACACAATCTTGTATATTCAGGAATGGACAAAGTTCCAAAGCTGCCAATAGCACAATTAAACAGAATTCCAAAAGCTGCTGACACTTTAGCAGCAACTGTCAAATAGCATTACTACTTAGCTACCCCATTTTTTGTATTTTGGGGTATATTAAAAATGAATGTTTTAGTGGAGACAAGTATTATGTTGACTAATAATTTGTAATTTCTTTATATTACATAGAAAGTTTATTAGGTCTGAGAAAAGAGATTTCTGATTTTATTTAAAAATGCAATATTTTGTCTTGCTTAGACCTTAGATCCTCCTGAGCCATCGGTGGTGCGTAGGGCGTCGACAGTCTTTCCATTCATCACGAAGCTGTACGGCTGCAGTGATATCTTCCCATTGCGGAGTGAGGGAAATTTCTGCCTTTTTCAGGTCCCGATTATACTGCCTCCGCAGTGTGTGTTTTGGTTGGCCTCGTCTTCGTCTTCCTTCAGGCTGTCATTGATAAACTCTTGAGGGGAGTCTTTCTTCGGGCATGCGTAGAAGATGACCCAAATATCTCCATCTTCGTTTCTTCAAAACTTCGGTCACTATGGGCTGGTTTGTTTTCAGCCGGATTTCCCTATTGGTAATTTTCTGATTCCAACTGATTTTGAGGATCCTTCGAAGGCGAATGTTTTCGAATCCAAGGATACGTTTCTCAAGTTGTTGGTTGCGTTTCCAACATTCACTGGCGTACATCAATATAGACAACACATTGCTGTTGAACAGGCACAATTTTAAACGAAGTGAGTATTTGTTGCTTCTCTAAATTGATGTTAGTCTGTTGAAGGCGCCTGTTGCTTGTCCAATCCTTCTCTTGATTTCAAATGTTACATCGCCAGTATTTTCTATCCAGCTTCCTAAGTATTTAAATTCTTGGACCTGTTCAACAGATTTATATGAGCATTGAAGAGTTAGGGGGGAGCCAGATGTGGACATACTTTTTGATTTATCGACGTTGATCGACAATCCGACCTCTCGGGCTTTTTCTGAAATTTCATCAAATAGCAGCTATAATCGATCTTTGGCGTCTTCTAGTAGTACTATATCATCTGCAAAGTCAAGATCTACGAATTGTTTTTTGGTGACGTTTACTCCATAGCCCGTAGACTGTCTGAGTACTTAGTCCATAACTATTGTAAATATAAGTGGTGATAATACACATCCTTGCTTGACACCAGTCTTGATTTTAAAGTATCTTGTAACTCCGTTTTCTGTTCGAACACAGCATTCTGTTTCTTTGTACAGGGCGATAATCAGTTCTAATATCTTGGGGGTATTCCATAGTATTTGAGGATTTTCCATAAGATTTCTCGGTCAACCGAGTCAAAGGCCTTTTCTAGGTCAATGAAAAGAAGATATAGTTTTTTATTCCATTCCTTTGAGTTGTCAACCAGCATTCTCAGCGTGAAAATTAGGTCTGCACATGATCTTCCAGGTCGGAAGCCGTGTTGTTCATCACGAAGATATTGGTCCAGTTTCGCTGTAGGCGTTGTAGTATAATAATTGACAAAAGTTTACTAGGTATCGACATTATGTTAATACTTCTCCAGTTGCCACAAATAAGCGCATCGCCTTTTTAGAAGAGCCTAATAATGGTTCCTTCGGTTCAATCACTGGGCACTTTTTGGTCACTCCACATCTGAGTTAGTAGCTCAACCCAAACTGTCATGCAGTCGCGGAATGAAGTTTTCAGCATCTCAGATGTAATGCCATCTACTCCTAGCATTCTTCCGTTCCTTAGCTTTCTGACAGCGGCTATGATGTCTTCTGAAGACGGTGGTTCTTCATTTACATTAAGAATCATAAATGGAGTGTCAGGAATTATATCTTGGTTATTTATTCTCGGTCTATTTAGTAGGCTCTCGAAGTGGGTTGACCACCTCTCGTCAATCCTCAAAGGGTCTGTCAAAAGGGCTCCATTCTCATCCTTTACTAGATTAGTCCTGTTAGATTTGACTCCAATCATCTCATTGGTTAATCTATAGACTGTATTCGAATCTCCCTTATTTGCTGCTTCTTCCGCCAAAGCTGCTTTCTGTTCAATAAATTGCCTCTTGTCGGTCCGAACACTCTTCTTTACTTGTTTGTCTATTTCTCTATATGAGACTTGCAGAACAATTCATTCAGATGCGTCCGAGGCCAACAGAATGGAGAGTTTGGCTGATTTTCTTGCATCAATTAGTTTTCAGGCTCGTTCGGAAATCCATCTTTCTTTCTTTTTCTTCTTATAGCCTACTTTCTCCTCTGCAACTTCTCTGTGCGGGGTTTTAAGTTTCTCCCATATGCGTTCGACATCAGCCCTTGGTTCTAATTCCGATTGCAGGACTTCAAATCTATTTGAAAGTTCTAATTGGAACATTCGTGCTGTTTCCTTGTCTTTCAGTTTCTCAACGTTGAAGTGTTTGTGTGTTGTCGGTTTATTGTTTTTCTGTGTCGCTTTTAGCTTTAGATGGATCCTAGCAACCATGAGGTTATGGTCTGATTGTATATCAGCGCCTTTGTAGCCTCTCACGTCGAGTAGACTCTTCCGCCATTTGTGTAAAAAGAGGAGGTGATCAATTTGATTGCACGTGCGGCCATCTGGTGAAGTCTTTGTATAATAGTGAATGGTCTTGTGTTGAAACAATATACCTCCTATGACAAGGTCGTTGTTCAGGGCGAAGTCGACAAGTAGCGCTCCGTTTTCGTTCATATCACCTATTCCATGTTTTCCCATGACTTCAGGACAGTAATTGTGACAAGATCCTACTTTCGCATTGAGATCACCTACGACACATATGATGTCGTGTCTAGGAAATTCTGCAACAACACTTTGTAGTGTCTCATGTCTTTCTCTTTTCATCCGCTTCGTTAGTTGGTGCATAGCAGGCAACGATTGAGAGTTTTCCATGAGCTGACCAAAATCGTGTGTAAATAATTCTTTGGTTTACAGGTGTCCATTTTAGCATCCCTCGCCTAGCTGCGGGTGACATCAGTACACCCACACCTGCTTGGCGTCTGTTTTCATGTCCGCTCTATGCGAGGACGTGGCCATCTTGTAGGGGTTCCATCCCGCTACCAAGCCATCTAGTTTCACTAATGGCTGTTATGTCTATATTGTACTGTATCACTTCTTTCAGCTTCTGTTCAGTTTTGAGATCTGGCTCATTGTTCTCACATTCCAAAATCCGAGCTTCAGTTGTTGCTTTGTAGTCAAAAATCGGGTCTGGGGGCATGATGTTGTTAGGGAAGTAGTAGTCATATCCGAGGCTAAAGTCGACGATTCAGTTGCTGGTTTCTTTTTTACAGGGACAGGTAGCAAGCCTATCGTCCAACCCTCTTCCTTTCGCAACCGGACTTGGGACCGGCTATGGTGGAATTACTATATATATATATATATATATATATATATATAATATACATATAAAATATATATATGGTGGAATATACAAATATATATATATATTTATATATATATATATATATATATATATATATATATATATATATATATATATATATATATATATATAGACTGAAAACCAGTTAAAAGTCTTGTTGTAAGACACAATGTTTATATAGTATGATAAAAAATTTTAATTCGTAAAAATAATTTTACTATCAAAGGACTATGGCAAAGAGTCCCCTCTTTTAGGCAAGTCAAGTTACAAGAAAGCTTTCTTTTGCAAGGAGTAGTTAACAGTTTTAGTGATTACTGAAAGAGCAAATTTATTTCATTACGATCACTATCACTCTAGCGCCAGGTCCCCTTCTGAATTGGAACGAAAAGTTAGGTTTAACTATGATCTTTCTGTATTTCACTAGGGTTTCTGACCCGTCACTAGATAGGATTGTCGAAGAACCTTCTATTTGATAGATGAAAGTATGTCCATCTTGATTGCAAATGACATCTTCACCTGGACCGTATATACTCATGACCGGGGTTTCAAAGTGATTGGATAGGCATATAAATTTTCCATGTTCATCGATTGTTTTGCGATTCTGTTCTAAAAAGGTTTGCAAAAAAAGTTTGAGCACTGCAAGATAATTCTGATCCAACCAATAGTATGCCACTTTACCCAACGGGTATGACAAATCTAAGGAAAACATTACTAGCGTCAATGAGAGTTTAACCGCGGATACATTCGTTGAATCCATCTGGTTGGCGATCCTGGAAGTTACACTCTTTACAATGGTCCCAATTTAACTGGGTTTCTTCGTACCAAAATCTTTCTGGAACAATATTATAGCCAGGTCCAACAACTGGTGCTTCATTTATGTAGTCTAGTGGTTTATCAATAACCTCATTATTGAATTTCCTCTCCCCTGACTTAAAATCATAGTGTATCTGAATTTCCCTATCGCACAGACACTGGTTGAAAAAAATTGGGTGATGTTCCTTTCTGCAAACAATTCCTGAATTTTTTTAGTCCTGACAAATTAGCAAAGTCAAATTCTGATTCTGAGCGGACCATTGCATGGTCTTTCAATTTTGACCGTTGATACTCAAGTTTCATGGTTTTGCTACAAAGTCATTTATTGTTGTAACCTGCGATTATGATGTTATTCATCATCTTGTATACAAAGATGTCATCTTGTGAGTCTTTATTTTGATGTGCATATTTGATGAAAAAGTTTACCTTACATATAGACCAACTAACCCAATAGGAACATTTTGACTAAATACCTGACAGCCTGTAAAACCAACAGGTCTCTTTTTGCTTCCTGGCTTTTTGTTACGGGGGGGGGGTTGTTCAATTAAGAGTTTGGTGGGAAGTTGTTGTGAGTTTTACTTACGGGGAAATTGTTGCCGTGAGGTATTTGGGATTTTTCTAAGTCTTGGTAGCTTAATGTTGATATGAGATATGGGAGCTAAATTGCTAACAGAATAAAAATACTTTGAAGGTAGTCCCCAGTAACTTGGGACACAGATTCATCTCAGTGATGTTTGAGGTCTCCTAAATAGTATAGATTCCATTGGGACCGTACCTAAAGACTAGAGGAACTGTACCTGATGCCCTAGTTCATAGACAAGAGATGATTAAAGACAATAAGTTTTATTTGCTTACATGCATAAAGCTTTGGATAAAACAACTCCAATAATTTATAGCATAAAAGGGTGCACATGAACACTGGAACTTGACTACTCTAAAACTGCC
This sequence comes from Artemia franciscana, assembly GCF_032884065.1. Lineage (NCBI taxonomy): Eukaryota > Metazoa > Arthropoda > Branchiopoda > Anostraca > Artemiidae > Artemia > Artemia franciscana. Next base: position 5,244,151 of record NC_088874.1, on the reverse strand, counting down.
TCTCCTAGCCGCCTGCGTTGTGCTAATATAAGACACCAACAGGATTTCTAAACAAGAACTTGGTATACGACGGGGGCAGGTGACCTCTACTGCTAAATGTTGCAATACTGCAGGTATTTCCCAATCATGATATATTGACCAGTCTCCACTCCCAAGAATTATTTTTGTAACAAGGATTTCCCTTCTGGTTTGGAGTTCAAAAACACAAGGTTCAAATAAACCAGTAATAGATTTGATTTCGATTGGTTGATTCAAAAAGAAACATTTCTACTCTTTTTTTGACTTGTGTTTAAAGGCACGTAGCCCATAAAGTATTGAATAACTGCTAAATTCCTGGTTCTATAAGACTTAACTTTAAATCTTTTCCTAATTTGAAATTTACTAAAGGGGTATGAACGAGAAATTTAGTTCTGAATTTAAGAGTTTCTAAAGGAGTATGGATGATAGATTTGGTCCTGTATTTAAGAATTTCTTAAGAGGGTATGAATGAGAAATTTGGTCCTGAATATTTTAGAGGGGGGTGCTGGTCTATATGTTACATATCCCCTTTCCCGTTGTTGATTGATGTCACCATTAATCAGTCTAATCCCTTTCTTTAAACATCACATTTTTAGTTCTTCTTGGCTATAAAAAAAGTTATTCTAATTCCATAACCTTATTATGATTATTTAAAATTTATAGATATATTTTCCGACACCTTGTATGGATTTTGCACTTAACACTTATAAAAATTATATAAATACAGCACTTAACATCAACTGTGTTGAAACATGAATACCTGGTTCCAATTGTTTGATTTTATTTAAATTATAAACAATTATACCCATTATATTTAATTCTCAATTGATCCTAGGTATTTTACAATAAAGTGAAAAATATACAAAATTACATAAAAAATTACCATTGGTACTTTCATTTAGTTTAAACTTCTAATTCACTATTCGGCACTTTAATTTTTCATCACTTGTTTATTTTCACACCAATCACAATTTTCGCGTCCTTGCCCTGTTTATTGATTGAACTAATATAATGTCATTTTCTAATCTATCATCTTTAAGTGTTTTTGTTGCTTAAAAATTTAGCAATTGTAAAGTCTGTCTTGTTTTTACGCTTTTATAAAACGGGAAGCGCGGGACCCGGCACACCTGTCCCCATCAGTTGAAGTACAAAAGTACCGCCGGTACTACGGCTCTTCCCTCCTGTTCCCGCTCTCTTCTCTATTTGTATTGTTTTAAGCGTTATTCAATCGACGTTATTCAAAGCGTTATTATAAGTCAATCGACTGAGGTAGTATTTAAGACCTTACTTTGTTGTTAATTCATAAGTTTATAAAATTAGGATTTATGATGTCCTGTTCTAAATCTTCATCGAGGTTTGTGACATTGCTGAAGTTGGGTTTCCATATTGAAATGAGTTATCATCTATGGTGTCTTCGTGGGTATGTTGTGGTTGTACCCGCTGGCTGAATGTTACGTCTTCTCTAGTCTACGCTGTTCAGTCAGAAAGATGTAAAAACTTTTAGCACAATAGATGGCGCTATTTGAGGTGTCACTTGGGTGATAGCTGTCTGGTTGAATCAGATGTGTTTTTCGGGCATTTTTCGGCGGTTGATTAATCATGATAGGTGTTTTTCAGTTTTGACCATGACGTATCGTCGGCCAATGTCAAGAGTATGCCAAATTCTGTAATAAAAATTTCCAAGAAGAATCATGTTGTTAACACATAAAATGATAATAACGAAACGTGACTAAGAAGCATCATTATAACATGATAATTGCATAGTAGTAATATTATTTAAAAATTCAAAGAGAAATTGAATGTATAATAATTTTTGAGCTACATTCGAAGTAACGTGAGGTATATGAGGTTATATAGTAATTAAGAATATTCTTATGTGTATTACACTACTACTATATCATTATGGTGACATGTAAATATAAAAACACTGAACAAAAGTGGGTGGTTAAATATACGATTACATAGAGGTCTTAATTTACTCTGGATCATACTTTAATCCATTTTTTTGAAATTTCAATGCATGATTTGTCGAATAGTAATACAATTTTGCATCATAGCCTTCCAATCACCATGCCTTGGAATATTTTTAATTTGGAAATAGAGTAGTAAAATTACAAGAGAGGACTTCTTAATTCTCTTGTACATCAGAAAAGAAAGGAACGAATTTTTCGTGCTTGTCGGAGGTTTATATTTACATAAAATTTTCTGCCAAGAGTATTCTTGATGTACACGCCAAAAAGAAATACAGTATATTGCATCATAGCCTTTTAGCTGTTATACACCAACAATATTTCCTATAGTAAAGGATATGTGAACGTACGGGAAAAGACCTCTCAATTTTCCTGTATCCTCCCTGTCAAAATGGCTTAAATATGACCGGGAGCAGTAGGGTTTAATTGATGCATCTCTTGTGCCTCAATTATATCATTATTTATCCTTCTTCGCTTCAAGAGTTTTCAATAGTTAATTGTTAGTAGCGCTCTTATTGTTAGTGAAATAAGAAATACCATGAATATAGTGATTATAATATTATACCATGAGTTTGGTGAGTTTGGCTCTCCACGTATATCAACCTTTGGTCTTCGTCAGTGAATAAGGGTATTTGCAAATCTAATGCTTCCTTTATTTTTGTTAATTGCACTGTACCTTTAATCTTGTCTATTTTTGGCCATATGGATGTTTTAGATTCCTCATTGTTTATATTCGGAATTGTGAACGACAAGTTTATTCCTTGAAAGTTTATTATTTTTGGGCTCATGACGTTAGTGCTGGTTGTGATTAGAGGTGTTTGCTCAGTTGTTTCCTTACTTACAAGTCTGCAACCTTGTTTTATTGTGATAGTTCCAACGTCCTGTAACAATATTTTGGTTCGATAACTGGGATCAATTTTTTTTGTATTGTTGTTGCAGGATAGGGTTCCTACCGTCTTCATAGGTACTGTAAATAACAATAAATCGTTCCGTAAATTAATGAAAGTTTCTCTTTTGGTACATCCTATTAGGGCTTCACAAGAGTCGGGAATATTTTGTTGCTGTGATTCCCTTGGGAACAGATCTAGCATGCATGATCCTATTTTACGTTATATATAGGTAATGTTAGTGGGCAGACCAAATTTTTAAATGACACGCCTTCCTTCAATTCTTGGGCATTTGCTAGTGCGTATTTTCTCCTGTCTTGTTTTATTAACATATATTCTGCTTCTGGGATGATGCTCATGAAGGAGTGTGTCTCTTTTATATTAATGGGGAAAGTAGATATTTTGTACAGGTCATATATGGATTGTTGATTAATTAATGGAATTGTGACTACTGCAAAGAGTTATTCATTAATTTTGGTGACATGCACCTTTAGTTTGGTATAATATAAGAACAAGTTAGCTATTTCTGGTTCTACTGGTAAGTGGAGACCAAATGTTAAGTGAGTTTTTATCTCGTTTAGAATGTTCTTTAGGTCCAAGGGATCTACTAAGTCGTAAGAAAGGGATCATCCTGTTAATTCAAATAATGCGAATTCAAATTAACTGACATCAGTTACTAAGTTCAACAAAGACATAATAACAATGTCGAGTGACACCATTGTAAGGCTGGAATCAGAGATTACTCTAGCTACTTCAATTTTTAAATAGTTCATTGTTTTGACTGTTCTTGAGATTTTTTTTGGATATGGCCTCAATTTTATCTTTTTGATTGTTGGTGATACTTGCTTGTATTTTTGTACATTAGTGTTGTATTCATGGCTGTGTTGAGCCTTTTAACATTATCTCTTAATATATTTGAATCTTCTTCGGTGGACAAACCGAATAGACGAGAAGCAAGCTCCCCTACTATTGGGATAAAGCTTGTTGATCTTTTATATTTACTCCTTCGGAAAAATACTTCAAATATACCTGTTGTGCTTTGTTTAAGTTTTTGTATTTCTGTATTGAATAGTCGCGCAAGTTTTTTTTTACCGTCTATAGTCCAACATTCTCTCCAGTGATTTCTATCTTGGTATTTTTGTCTCCATCCATGCATTGTGTTCTACCATAGTCGGTATCGATAAAAGGGTTTTGCCATCTAACTTGTATTCTTCCTTTCTTCGTAGAAGTCCATATCCAGCTAGTGGATCGGTACAGTTGCCTTACTGTTATTAAAAAATCATCGTTGTTATTTTGTATTAATACACTAGGGATTGTTTCTGTAGTAATTTCTGACATTGAGGTGTCTAACTCTATCGGTTGTGGGTCAGTAGTCGTGGGGTTTGACGTGGGGAATGTTTATTATATTATGAAAAACGAATTAAGTATTTTCATACGGCTCATTGAGTTTTGTTTTATGAAGCGCATATAACGACATAACGCGGCGCAGAGGACAGTACATTTAGTGTTTTCCCATGTGACACGCGAGACAGAATGTTGGATAGCGCGATTTTTGTTTTTTAGGCAGGAATGCACTTTTAATGCAATTTTCTAGTTTGCTTTTAGGTATAACCTGAACATTACAAATGTTTATTGTGCCCAAGTTTACGACCTGTCATTTTAGCTCATAAATAACGTCTCTTTTGACTTCCCAGATCCTTATAACTGAAAGGTTTATTTGAATACATTAGGGGGAACGTACGAAAATGTCCTTTTCTTTGTTTTTGATCTGATTGCTATGTTGATTATACACAATTTATTATATTGTAAGCTGATATATGCATTTTCTTTAACAGAGTAAGGCTAATTGTGATCTTAATCTTAAGGGTTTTACTTTTTGGTATTCGTCGTATTTCTGTAAGTTCTTTTCTTTTTCATTCCTTGTTCGGTTGTTAAGTTGGAAACACCATATTTTACTTAGTTAAATGCCGTATATAAATATATTTCGTGATCGAAATGCTTACCAATTGTAGTCTTTGTTTTTTTGGAGTATGTTCAAAGTATGGATCTTGCTATGAATCTAGGTAGATTTTGGACAAGGTAAGAGATTGCATTTTGTTAAATATATTTGGTACTTTCAAAATTATTGATGAAAAAATTTATTTTATTTTTATAACGTGCTATAGTCATAGCAATAGTCCAGAGCTCCGCCTTCCTTCTTAATGTGCAATAGTTATCGCCAGAGCTCCGCCTTCTTTTTCCTAAGCCAATCACAACTATCTGTCTTATCAGCGGAATACTTTGATGGTGGTAGAGCAGCATTGAAGCTCCTCCTCCTAAGATTCCTACACCAATTGCTATCCCTCTAAAAGTTGTGGCCGATAAGGCATATCAGGCCCATGATACTAGTTGCGAAAATGAAAATAATTCCAGTGAAATTACGACAGCCACAGAGGACGAACCTGGGGCAACAAACGACACATCCGAAGGGGGTTAAACTGGCTGCGGAGTGGGAAGGAGCTACCTAAGCCAATCAAATCTCCTAAGCCAATCGATAATTAGGCTGTATTGTTGAAAAAAAAAATTTGATCTAATTGGAGGGAATTGAGGAATTGAATTAGTAAAATTTATATATAATATAAATATTTATATATATATATATATATATATATATATATATGCATTCGGAACATAACTAAATATTTCAATATTTCATAGCCGTGTTTTTTCTTGTTTGCTTTATTATTTTAAGGGTTCAATAGGCTAAGTTTTGAGTAGTCTGATTTTCTATAAAAGGAACACTTGGACAAAATATTATCATCACAGGTTGTTGTATTTCAGCTGGGGTATACTCTTATTTATAACGGCCAGCAAAATTCTGACAAGATCAGCGGTTTTGGTAATTTTAGACTTATTAAAATGATTGTATGCATATTGGTAAAGATTGTTTTTTGATGGCTTTGATTTTTTCGGAAAGTTAATAAATTTTTAGCTTTTTGGCTACATTACACTTAAAGCGATTATTTTATTAGTGTTAGTGTCGGCAAGCGTAATTTATTTTCAAAATTATTACCTTAAAAACATATTTCCTGTTTTATTCCCTTTTCCTTTTCCTGAAACGTTCGTTTATTTTCCAAATAAACTTTTTCCATTTAGGGGCTTTTTGTTCGATTATAATTTTTGATATTACTTCATAATAATTCTATTTGCTTTTTGGTCCAGTCATCGATAGTAGTTGTATACTTAGCACTAATTCCCTTCCAAATCCCATGTTTTTAAAGTCGGATGTTAGGGAGGAGTTAAGTTTTCTTGCCTCTTTCCTTAGCTTGTTTACTTTTCTTATGTTTACCAACGTTAGATGTGGCTTCCAGCTTTCTTGATTTGCGAGTTGTACACCGCTTTTGGTGATTTCCTTAGTAATCTCTTCTAAAACTGGATTTAAGCGTGTCTTAACTATATTTTCGCTATTTAACTTCGCATATAGATTTTGTTCAAAGAATTCTCCGATGCCTTGAAACTCAAGATATAGTTGGTCATTTGTAAATTCTTGTTGATTTTTCTCTACGGCCTTTACGAAAGCATCTCTTTTGAGTTCAACTTCGCTACTATTTTTCAGGTGTAAGACTTTTAATGTAAGATGGAAAGAGTTTTGTTTGATTATGGCCTTTCCCAAGCTGGGATCTTTTTCTATTATATGATTTTGTAATATTGAAGCATTAATTGTTATTTGAGCGTTCTTGATTTTGATGGCGAGAAAGTAATTTGCTGGAGGTTCTTTCATTATTCCAGATCTTTTGACAAGTCCAATTTCAAAAAAAATTCAGTTGGATTATTTTAATGATGGTTAGGTGAAATTAAACATGTTTTGATAAACATTTTCACAGGATTAGTTGATTAGCGGGATTAATCAGGGGCTCAAAGGTTTGGGTTACAGTTGATTTTATAATTACTTGGAATATTAAGAATTGGTCCATTTAAAGTGTTAAGAATTCTTTTGACCTGGATATGCGACTTGACCAAAAGTTTAATTGAGATATTTGACTGTTTTTTTCGGAGTTATCTTCAGCGAACATTAGGTATTGTTGTAAACATTTAGGGAGTTGAAGGTCGTTCAAAGTATAATTTATATCTGCCTTCCGTATAAGAAGACGGATGCGCTTTCTGCACTCTTCTTTTAAAGTCAGTTGTGTTGACACATTACGGATTATTTTGAAAATTAATGTTTTATGGCAATATAAGGGGTCTTTACAGCTTATTAATTTTTCAAATATGATTACATCTTTTTGGGGTGCTATTTTTGACGCAAAATTTTCGTCGCATTTGCTACAGATAATAATTATTTTCTTTAATTCATCATAGTCCTGCTCATGAAGATGGAATTGCCGACCGTTTTTTATTAGATTACTTGCTGAATAATGGGTTTTATAATCTTTGAAAATGCTATTTAGTATGTTTGGTTCCTCTAATATGCCATTTTTACTTTTCTGATTAGTATTGACAAAATCTTAAGGGCCATTTGACCATAAAGCCTTCTTCGTTATAAATTCTCCTGAAGTTTTCGCGAATCAATCTTGCTATTAGAGGATATATTTTTTGGGAGGGGGGGGGTTCAATAGGTAGGGTAATAAAAGTTAAAGACACAAGTCGTTGTCTACATTGGAAGTCTTCTCTTCTTATTTTACATGAAAAGGAACAGAATAACAAGATAAATAAAATTTTCGTTATTAAATTATTACTAAGGATTATAGGAACTTAATCCTTAATTAAGTTCCTGCCAATCCGATACGTAAAATCTTGAGGCTTCATCATCTTTTGGTAATTCCGAAAGTGCTTTTTCGAAATGTTTGTTTATCCCACGGGGAACCACATCATCTAGTAGTACAAAAAGGTCTCTAAAATTGAAACAGAAGTCAGTCGTTAAGAAGCATAAAAACATTAAAAATTGACACGATATATATATATATATATATATATATATATATATATATATATATATATATATATATATATATATATATATATATATATATATATATATATATATATATATATATATATATATATATATATATATATATATATATATATATATATATATATATATCAAGTAGAAGGTGGAGGGTTCGGTAACGTAAATTCCTTGTTGCATCCTTAACGGCAGTTTTTAGATTTTTGTCCATTAATTCTTGGTCAGTTTTAGACAAGTTTGGCAAACTATGGGTTTTATACGGAAACCAAGATGTATGGTTTTTGGGATATCTTGGGGGAGTTTTTATTGTCCTGTTTTTACATCAAAACTTTCCCAACTCTTCAGGCCGGTAAGGTTTGGATTACTTAAGGTTCTTTTTAATGACATAATTTTTATCAATATCTGTTAGTTAAAAGCAAGTTAATTAGTCAATTAGCGATTACCTGGTTGACACCGGGTTCTTCTAGAATTGGGTATGACGTGTTTATTAAGGGTATTGATTCTCCTGTTTCACAGCTAACCAAATTTTTCTTTTAATTTAGTCAGTTCTTCTTTGTCTATAAATTAGAGAAATTACATAAAGGGTGTGGAAATAGCTTGTTAAAATACCTTTTTAAATGTCAAAGACATGATAGACACAAATGCTAATCGAATTTGACAAACAACTGGCCAGGGCAGTCAAATAGTTTTAAGTTCAGGCCATCCATTTGCTCTATTGCATTTGCTGTTGCAATTTTCGGGTCGTTTTCATTGACGAACATTGCATGTTGATGACTCGGACATATTGTGTTTTCTCTCCTATAAGATCTCTCCAACCCAGGTGTAGACACATTAACCAGGATATGCAATTTCTCTTGATTAACCGCCTGGGGAGTGGTGATCACTAGCCGACGACTAGGCTCGTCATTATAGGCAAATATCATTTTCCTCGAAGAGCCCTTGGCAAAGTGACGGCAAATGTCCTTATCACAATAGTGCACAAAGTGATGATTCTCACCTTAGCTGCTGCAAACACGTCTTCCTTGGACCGTCAGCCTATAAATGTTAATGACTATTGAACTAAGAATTACTGAATCTTTTATGGATCAAATAGTTAATCCTCTTTACTAAAATTCTCTGAACCTCCTAATTTTTTCAACTTAAAAAAAATTCTATAAACCCTTTCTATTTTATTTAAAAATCCTATTCAACCTTTCTTCAAATATTTAAATAACAAATTATTAAACCTTAAAAAAATATATTTAATAGGTTCTCTGCGTTTGTACTTGAACTTGTACTAAATCTTAAGGTTGGCATTCCTGGCTTGTTTAAGCTGCTCTTGTCCTGGGTTTGGTATGACATATGGATGCCAATAGCAAGAACTCGCCGTGGGATATTACTGCTTCCATTTCACGCAATAAAGCCCTCTCAAACGTAACGCCATCACTTTATGTTTTTGGAAATCTTTAATCCATGTTAATCTTTTTTATCTCTTAGTTAAGTTTGCTTCTAAACTATATTCTCTCAGAAACCTCTTTGCCCGCAATAGAATGACAATTGCATATTAACTAAAAATACTGATTGCAAGTAGAATGTTCTAAAATTTTCTAAAAATGTTTTAGAAAATTTTAAGAACAAAATTTTAGAACAATTTTAGAATTTTCTAAAAGTTCTAACACTATTCGCAGTTTTATTATTTTTTTTATTATTTCTCCTCCAAAAATCCTTGTGCAAAATTTAGAAGCATAATGATTAGTCTTTCCGCAGTAATAGCAGTAATCCCCTGTCTTTTCAGATTTGTCCTTTGGCCTCCTCTTTGCACTTCCTTATGAAATCACTTCCCTTCGCCATTTGTCTCCTACCATGTGGGTCGAGAAAAGCTTCTAGACCTGTCTCACTGATTTTCCTTCAAATATTTTACTCGCTCTCTACCCTGATCCTTGTTATACTCTCCGTCTGTTATATTGGTTGACATTTGTTAAAAATTTTCCGTCATTTAATCTTTTTGAATTTCTCTCTCTACGAGTGCTATGGCTTTTTCTAATGAATCTGGTTTTCGAGGAAATAAAAGTCTAATCAAATTTTTGAGCAATCCCTGTGTTAATGCATGTAATTGCACTTTTTTGGATTGTTTCATCTGCCCTAGCTTTTCTTAGCTGCAAACATACTGCTATACAAACTTTGTTTGCAAACTCCCTAATGCAGACGGAGCTATCAAGTGTTACTACTTCTGTTTTTAGTTTTATTCGATCGAACTTGGTGCTTTGAACCTAGTTTTAAAAGATTCTAACAATTTGTCCATTCAGTGATATGCAGTTTCCATATCTGTACCAGAATTAAAATATTGCAAGGCACCCCTTCGCTTAGTCGCTAGTCACTGCTTCTTAGTCTTAAATTCATACGGCTGCGCAATTTTATTGAAGATTTAGGGTCTTCCAATGAACTCGTCTGCGTCACTTGTTCCTGCATATTCAGGAATACTTTTCACTATTTTTAGTACCGTTGTAAGAGATGATATATTCTTTCCCTGCTCTTCCGTCAAAGACATGACAGAAAAGACCTAGCCCTTAGATGTCCTTTTCTGAGTCTCTGTACTGCTGCCACCACTGTAATGTTTTTGGTCACTAGGGTCGCTGAAACTGAAGACTTTACTAGCTCAACTGTCTAAAGTGGATGTTTTTTGGTGGTCCTTAATGCTCGTTAAGACGAGCCAACCGATTTCAAGACACCCAGAATTTCAATTCTAAAGATATGAAAAAACATGTGCATTCATACGAAAAGTAAGTTATGGTCGGTCACTTGTAAATACAAGACAGCAGCTTTAATGACCAAATTACTTTTATTATATCAGTGAAAATTTTGGTTGTAGCTGTAATCACTAATCAACAATAAATTGAAGTTAAAAAAAACCTTAAAAATTAATCGAAACTAGGGCCGTCTAAGAACACAGTGTTTGAGGCATTTTTTCAGAGGCGTCTAAGACATTAAATGTCAAAGACATGATAGACACAAATGCTAATCGAACTTAACAAACAATTGGCCAGGGCAGTCAAATAGTTTTAAGTTCAGGCCATCCAGTAGCTCCATTGCATTTGCTGTTGCAATTTTCGGGTCGTTCTCATTGACGAACATTGCATGTTGATGACTCGGACATATTGTGTTTTCTCTCCTATAAAATCTCTCCAACCCAGGTGTACACACATTAACCATGATATGCAATTTCTCTTGGTTAACCGCCTGGGGAGTGGTGATCACTAGCCGACGACTAGGCTCGTCATTATAGGCAAATATCATTTTCCTCGAAGTGGAAAAATTTGCTGTTTTATTATTTTTTATTTATCGTGTCCAATTCATATTCTTTCAGGGTTAGCCTTCGAAGCGTTGCCAATTAAACCCAAAAAATAGGAATGCGAATTTCTTATCGCCACGAAATTATTAAAAGATTCGCTCTAGTATTTTCATAAAAAAGAATTTAAAGAATTTGACCCCCCCCCTTCATCTTGAAAAGTACTGCTGAAATTATTTTTTAGTATTTTTATCAGAAATAAACTATAAGAATGCCCTTCCCTGTTTTTTGAATTGAGACAGGGGTCAATGATGTAATTTGTGATCAGCCAGAGTAGATCCAGCTCTCAACAGTTGCTTAAAAAAATCTTGAGGAGAACACCCCAAGACATTGCCCCCAACCAGATATTGTAGTTCAAGTTTCAAATGTAGAAAAATAAATTAAAAGATGGGCTGATAAATCATGGCTGGCTCGTTTAGAAGACCGGTGAACGCACAGAAGGCAGCTACACCACTATCATCGCCTTCGTATGCAATAAATTATATCAACGTTTCGTTTCACGCTTTGTCCAATTGATTTCTTGGATAATACATAAAAACAATTCCTTGATGACCTATGCTAAATTTAATGTTACATGTTACCAATACAACTACCATGATCCATGACAATACCTCCTTAATTTTGTCTCCAATTTGAATTGAAGTATATTGGAATTAATTTAAAACTTGAAACTAGTAGAAATTACAACACATATGAAGGGGGTTGGCTCATCCTTAGTACCTAGCCTTTTGCGCCCGAGTTTAATTTTTTTGTTCCAATAATAAGGAAAGACTCATGAACCATAAGGGTTGTTTTATTAGAAAAATAAGCTTTTTGAATTCTAAAACAGCTTTAGCAAAGTATTGAGGGGGACAACCCCCTTGTATACGCAATAATTCCCGTTTTTTTTAATTTTCAATGCTGCTCCTCACTTAGTTGATAAAATCTTATTCCTTATTTTGAATTTCATTTCTGATTGTTTTTACATTATGTCGGGAAATCTAAGTTCCTTTGGATCGAAAATTTCTTCCCTCCCCCCCAAATTCTTCTATGGAAAGATGTAATGTCCTCATGGATCCCAATATTTGCCATGGGAAAAAGGCTTTAGTTTAGTTTATATTAGTTATATTTGATATACCCTTATCTTATTAGCCAAAGAGATGAATTTCATGAAGTCTTACTCCTCTATATCTTAAATTCCCTTTTAGCGTTCCTAAAGATCACGAGAATTCTTCCTGGTATGTGGAACGACAGACAAAGCAATTATAATTAACAATTATTCTAACAAGTACTCATATACAAGTTGAAAACTGACATATACTTGATAAGCAGTGTAGCAAAATGTACATTGGGTGTCTGTAAGCTCTAATAAGACTAAATATCTTGAGTATATATTCGATACAGCTGCACTTTAGACTGGTTATTTTTGGCCTCTTACTCTGGACCCAAATAAAAATGAAGAAAAAACTCGGATGTTACATGTTTCCTAAATTGGAAACTGGATCTTTTAAAAGGATCTAGTTGTGCAGATAGAATTTCGGCCATGGTTCTCCTCTTTTTATTTTGTGAAATAATGGGTTTTTTTAGATAAGGCGACAAATTCTCGAAAAATTATTTTTATTGCTATTTTGAGGCCGGGTGAAGAAGCGACAATATTCTATTTTAAAGATGCAATTTTAGTAAGGAAAACACTCTTATCTTAATTTTGCTATATGTAACATATTTCTTTTCCCACGGTTCAATGATTCCCTCATCATTAAGACTTATTCCCAATTTATTTTCCAGCTTAGAACATTTATTATATTTACTTTACTTCTTATTGTACGATTTTTCTTTTTACACAGTTTAAACACTATTGATTAATTTTAAATGAAATGATAATATTCCACGTTCTCTTTCACCGTGGAGTGAATAATAGTAGTGTATTTTTCATCATTATAACAATTTTAAACAATATTTATCTACTATAGTTTAACACTTGAAGGTTTATGCTCCTACATCTTACATTGTAATAATATCACGTAAGATAACAGCAACTACAAAAAATGAATTCCGAGCTGTAATTGTTTTGATTTAAGTTGAGCTTATGGTTTCTTTTCTTTTCATTTTTAAAACTTGAAGTTGATGCAAGGTTTCAAAATTTGGATATAACAGCGTAAACATAACAGTTATTATATAACAATACTGCTAAAACAATTGTAATTTTCAAAATGCTGTGGTATATTTTTAGTCATTTTTTTTCACTATTTTGTTTTATTCTTTTCTTCACACCTACGTATCATTTCTATCTGTTTCTAATCTACGCATTCCACTTATTGATTTTGATCAAATATTGTTCTTCGTTGTAGATACAAATTTTATTTTCTCAATTTCCCACTTTCACTTTATTTTGTTTTGTAGATTCTTTGGAGTTTTTAATATTCGTCAAAGTTACAATAATTGTTCAAATAGTTTTTGTCTATCCTTATTTGTGAAATTTTGTTTGATTCAGAAAGTTATCAAAACCCTACTAGCTATTGAAAAATGAACTCCTATAATCGGATTACTTTTTCAAGTGGAAAGGATTAAATTTGATATTTTTTTTTTATTTTCTATTGATAATTTGATGCAAGTATAGACTTTTACATACCGTTTTTCTGTCTCAATAATTGCCCTTCAAGACGAAGTTAGGCGAATATCAGTAGAAAATGCTAAGCTACGAGATGAAGCAAAAAAGCTTCAAAATGATCTAGAGAAAGGAAAATTTCGGAATAACGATTTGGAGAGTAGACTTTTGGAAATCGAAGTGAGGGAAAGGAGATTAAATTTGATTGTTCATGGTCTGCCTGCTGAAAGTCATAGTCAATCAGTGACTAGCAACGTAATTTCTCTTCTTTCTGACAAATTGGAAATTACCAAGGACAATTTCTTTTACCAAGTCTTTATCACATAACGAGAAATAGCAGTTCAAGCATTACTAGTAGGAAAACTAGTGTTCGACCGGTCCCCGTTTTTATATCGCTAGACACGGATTGTAGTATTCAGTCAATTCTCAGTGAGGTAAATAAGTTGAAGGGTAGTGGAATTCACATTTGCAGTTATCTCTCACCAAAGCTACATTTTTTACGGAATGAGCTATTGTCTAAGGGAAAGGACATGCGTGATTCGGGTTCGGTTCATCTTACGCGTATTAAACAAAAAGGGAGCAAATTACGGCTCGAATATAAAAAGTCTCTGTCTTCACAGTGGGTTAAGATTGACTAGTTACGGTGATTATTAATGACATTTCGTTTGGTCAGATTATTTTTATTACCTTATTATATGTAATGTTTCCCAGTTCATACGATCATATTTTTTCTTGTGCGATTTTTGTCACCCTGTACCTTAGTATGAGTTTATTTTATGTCTTTTCTTTGTTTTTGTGTTTCTATTTATATAAAGTAATTGACTGCAATAATTTTTTCATCTTACATTGAATATGTTCTATTTCTTTCTCTTGTTTCTATTTATTTTCAAGTAGTTTCTTTTTCTTTGATTATTTTCGAGTTCTCACTGGTTTAGTTGTTCTTTCTACTTTAGGACTCTACTTTAGGCGAAAGTTTCTGCTGGTTCGGATCATAATTCTGATTTAGTACATTGGATGATAATAGTGTTGGGGATAGACTGAGATACCTTTAGTCTAACCCTTTTGATTTTTCCGTATTCCTGAGCCATGATAAATTTGCAGGAAATGAGATAAATGATGGTGGGCTAATTAATTTTCCAAATTATAAATATAAATTACCTTCTAAAGTTTCTGGTCCTCCCAGTATCGGTGTTGTGAGAACAGGATTTTTAAATTGTAGGGGTTTTCTTAGTTCACAGGATGATCTTGTCGATGTAGTTCATGTAGATGTAGATATATAGATGTAGTTCATGTAGCGATCTTGTCATGACGTTGGATTCTGTGAGATTTTTCTTGTAGACCTGACTCCTCAGGTTGTTTGCCTGAGTATCAGATTATTTTTTTAAACCAATTGACTTGGCGCCAAGGTGGTTTAGCAGTATTAGTTAAAGATGGTATCTCCTTTCGACGCCTTGCAAATTTGGAAGGTTGTCATGAGGAAATGCTTTTTGAAGTAATGGTGACTGAAATTAGTCTTGGAAAAAAGATTTTATTTCCGTAGTATACCAACCACCTTCTTCTCCAGTCAAGTTTTTTCTCTCTAAACTATGATTTTTTGCATCAACCTCAATTTCAAAGAAAATACGTTATCCTTTCCGGAGATTTTTATTTTTATTTTTTAGAAGCTTCAAATGAACCTTCTGTTATTCTATGAATATACTCGCTTCTTGCTTTTCTGCGTATCTGCTTCCTACTTTCTTGATACCTACAAGAATTTCACCTAGTTCTGCTTCTCTTATTGATAATATTTCTACATCTTTATTAATTCAAGCAAATTTTGCTGTTTTAAGTGATATATCGTCTCAGCTAGAAACAATTTTGGATTTTACAGTTTTTTTCAAATTTTATACAATGAGCTGTGTCATTGGTACATCAGACATGTCACAACGGTATTTAGTTCTACAGTTGCTTATTAATGAAATAATGGATACTGATATAGAATCAGATGCAGATGAAGAATTGATGGTGGTAAGTTGTAATATAATATTCAATTTAATCTTGCAAGCTATTCTTTTTCTAGACACAATCTTGTATATTCAGGTATGGACAAAGTTCCAAAGCTGCCAATAGCACAATTAAACAGAATTCCAAAAGTTGCTGACACTTTAGCAGCAACTGCCAAATAGCATTACTACTTAGCTACCCCATTTTCTCTGTTTTGGGGTATATTAAAAATAAATGTTGGAGTGAAGACAAGTATTATGTTGACATAATTTGTAATTTCTTTATATTACATAGAAAGTTTTTAAGGTCTGAGAAAAAAGATTCTGATTTCATTTAAAAATACAATATTTTGTTTTCCTACAAAGTCATTTATTGTTGTAACCTGCGATTATGATGTTATTCATCATCTTGTATACAAAGATGTCATCTTGCGAGTCTTTATTTTGATATGCATATTTGATATAAAAATTTACCTTACATATAGACTAACTAACCCAATAGGAACATTTTGACTAAGTACCCGACAGCCTGTAAAACCAACAGGTCTCTTTTTGCTTCCTGGTTTTTGGCTATAGTCTGTTTTATGCTTTCTATTTAGCTAATTTTGTTTTGCTGGTTTAATAGCAGAAATATTCTTTATTTGACTTGTGTTTTTGACTTTGGGCTTTTTTATGGTTTTAATTTAGTTATTTTCTTTTTTCCCAAGAGAGAATGTTGGTTAAATAGCAGAAATATTCATATAGACTACATCACCTATCACTCTTTGTAGATAAACTTCTAATTTCTTGGAATTATTTTTTCAGGTTAGGCATTAATAAATTTACTCATAGATAATATTGGCCTGCAAAGTTAAAGTTTTGAAAATTCCATAAAGTATTTTGCCCAGTTTCATGCTGTTTGATATGTTAATTCCAAAAATGGTCCCCATTTTCCCCAAAATGTCAGGATTTTCTTGAAAAATACATATTATTTCTAGAAAAACCGAATTTTGAAAAGAATCATTTTGCCCAATTTCTTGTGTACTATCTGGTAACATTAGTTTCACCCAAAGCCAATAATTTGTAATTTCTATATATTACATAGAAACAGTTTTTTGGGACTGAAAAAAGTTTCCGATTTTATTTAAATGACGTTTGTGTTTCAAGACTTGCTCTTAAAGAATTAGGACAAAAGGTCCAACTGTAACATAAAGAGCAGAGTATTATGGAGGGAAAATCAAATCATATAATTTTTTCTAGCTAGAATTTCCTCTTTGTGGAGAATTTCTCCTGCAGGAAATTCTCCCATCATACATTTTTTCCTCGGAAATGCATTGATAAGCATCTTATCGTTTTGGTTACCGATGCAGTTGTTGGCTTGTTGCAAAATTACAAATCTCTGATGGAACGTAAACATCAACTTGCTTTTCTGAATTTACAACAAATTATTACAAACATAAATACTTAATTTGGTGGTGTCCATTGAAATTCTGAGTAACTTGCAATGTCAAAATAATAACATCTTTGTTATATTATACTTGACATCTAAAGGCTGTGTTTCCAAGATTTGTCAGGGTACAGTAAATTACTAATACGATACTTAATTAATTTACACGGTACAGTAAACTCTAGTAGCTACAGTAAATTCTTCAAAATAGTTTATTGGATGTGATCAAAAATTGTCTAAAAATTAGTTATCTATTATGAATTAATGTCTTTCTTTTGTAGAATTTTACAGTATTTGGAAGAAGAAATAAAACAAAGCTCTTTAGAAATTATTCTGTCACATATATTGAATTATAGGGGTTAGCTGATGATGTGAATCTTTGATTTCATGTAAATTGTGTGGCCAGTAACTGTTGGAAAATGAATCAGGGTCATTAATATTTTGTCTCAATGATCAGCCACTTATAATTCTGTTACGGGAGGGGGGGGCTGTTCAATTAAGAGTTCCGTGGGAAGTTGTGGCGAGTTTTCCTTAAGGCGGATTGTTGCTATGAGGTACTTGGGACTTTTCTAAGTCTTGGTAGATATGATATATGGGAGCTAAATTTCTAACAGAATAAAAAGGCTTTGTAGGTAATCCCCAGTAACTTGGAAGACAGAATCATCTCAGTGATGTTCGAGGTCTCCTGATATAGTATAGAATCCCTTGGGACTGTACCTGAAGACTAGAGGAACTGTACCTGATGCCCTAGTACATAGACAAAAGATGATTAAAGACAATGAGTTTTATTTTCTTACATGCATAAAGCTTTGGATAAAACAACTCCAATAATTTATAGCATAAAAGGGTGCACATGAACACTGGAACTTGACTACTCTAAAACTGCCTCTCCTAGCCGCCTGCGTTGTGCTAATATAAGACACCAACAGGATTTCTAAACAGGAACTTGGTATACGACGGGGGCAGGTGACCTCTACTGCTAAATGTTGCAATACTGCAGGTATTTCCCAATCATGATATATTGACCAGTCTCCACTCCCAAGAATTATTTTTGTAACAAGGATTTCCCTTCTGGTTTGGAGTTCAAAAACACAAGGTTCAAATAAACCAGTAATAGATTTGATTTCGATTGGTTGATTCAAAAAGAAACATTTCTACTCTTTTTTTGACTTGTGTTTAAAGGCACGTAGCCCATAAAGTATTGAATAACTGCTAAATTCCTGGTTCTATAAGACTTAACTTTAAATCTTTTCCTAATTTGAAATTTACTAAAGGGGTATGAACGAGAAATTTAGTTCTGAATTTAAGAGTTTCTAAAGGAGTATGGATGATGATTTGGTCCTGTATTTAAGAATTTCTTAAGAGGGTATGAATGAGAAATTTGGTCCTGAATATTTTAGAGGGGGGTGCTGGTCTATATGTTACATATCCCCTTTCCCGTTGTTGATTGATGTCACCATTAATCAGTCTAATCCCTTTCTTTAAACATCACATTTTTAGTTCTTCTTGGCTATAAAAAAAAGTTATTCTAATTCCATAACCTTATTATGATTATTTAAAATTTATAGATATATTTTCCGACACCTTGTATGGATTTTGCACTTAACACTTATAAAAATTATATAAATACAGCACTTAACATCAACTGTGTTGAAACATGAATACCTGGTTCCAATTGTTTGATTTTATTTAAATTATAAACAATTATACCCATTATATTTAATTCTCAATTGATCCTAGGTATTTTACAATAAAGTGAAAAATATACAAAATTACATAAAAAATTACCATTGGTACTTTCATTTAGTTTAAACTTCTAATTCACTATTCGGCACTTTAATTTTTCATCACTTGTTTATTTTCACACTAATCACAATTTTCGCGTCCTTGCCCTGTTTATTGATTGAACTAATATAATGTCATTTTCTAATCTATCATCTTTAAGTGTTTTTGTTGCTTAAAAATTTAGCAATTGTAAAGTCTGTCTTGTTTTTACGCTTTTATAAAACGGGAAGCGCGGGACCCGGCACGCCTGTCCCCATCAGTTGAAGTACAAAAGTACCGCCGGTACTACGGCTCTTCCCTCCTGTTCCCGCTCTCTTCTCTATTTGTATTGTTTTAAGCGTTATTCAATCGACGTTATTCAAAGCGTTATTATAAGTCAATCGACTGAGGTAGTATTTAAGACCTTACTTTGTTGTTAATTCATAAGTTTATAAAATTAGGATTTATGATGTCCTGTTCTAAATCTTCATCGAGGTTTGTGACATTGCTGAAGTTGGGTTTCCATATTGAAATGAGTTATCATCTATGGTGTCTTCGTGGGTATGTTGTGGTTGTACCCGCTGGCTGAATGTTACGTCTTCTCTAGTCTACGCTGTTCAGTCAGAAAGATGTAAAAACTTTTAGCACAATAGATGGCGCTATTTGAGGTGTCACTTGGGTGATAGCTGTCTGGTTGAATCAGATGTGTTTTTCGGGCATTTTTCGGCGGTTGATTAATCATGATAGGTGTTTTTCAGTTTTGACCATGACGTATCGTCGGCCAATGTCAAGAGTATGCCAAATTCTGTAATAAAAATTTCCAAGAAGAATCATGTTGTTAACACATAAAATGATAATAACGAAACGTGACTAAGAAGCATCATTATAACATGATAATTGCATAGTAGTAATATTATTTAAAAATTCAAAGAGAAATTGAATGTATAATAATTTTTGAGCTACATTCGAAGTAACGTGAGGTATATGAGGTTATATAGTAATTAAGAATATTCTTATGTGTATTACACTACTACTATATCATTATGGTGACATGTAAATATAAAAACACTGAACAAAAGTGGGTGGTTAAATATACAATTACATAGAGGTCTTAATTTACTCTGGATCATACTTTAATCCATTTTTTTGAAATTTCAATGCATGATTTGTCGAATAGTAATACAATTTTGCATCATAGCCTTCCAATCACCATGCCTTGGAATATTTTTAATTTGGAAATAGAGTAGTAAAATTACAAGAGAGGACTTCTTAATTCTCTTGTACATCAGAAAAGAAAGGAACGAATTTTTCGTGCTTGTCGGAGGTTTATATTTACATAAAATTTTCTGCCAAGAGTATTCTTGATGTACACGCCAAAAAGAAATACAGTATATTGCATCATAGCCTTTTAGCTGTTATACACCAACAATATTTCCTATAGTAAAGGATATGTGAACGTACGGGAAAAGACCTCTCAATTTTCCTGTATCCTCCCTGTCAAAATGGCTTAAATATGACCGGGAGCAGTAGGGTTTAATTGATGCATCTCTTGTGCCTCAATTATATCATTATTTATCCTTCTTCGCTTCAAGAGTTTTCAATAGTTAATTGTTAGTAGCGCTCTTATTGTTAGTGAAATAAGAAATACCATGAATATAGTGATTATAATATTATACCATGAGTTTGGTGAGTTTGGCTCTCCACGTATATCAACCTTTGGTCTTCGTCAGTGAATAAGGGTATTTGCAAATCTAATGCTTCCTTTATTTTTGTTAATTGCACTGTACCTTTAATCTTGTCTATTTTTGGCCATATGGATGTTTTAGATTCCTCATTGTTTATATTCGGAATTGTGAACGACAAGTTTATTCCTTGAAAGTTTATTATTTTTGGGCTCATGACGTTAGTGCTGGTTGTGATTAGAGGTGTTTGCTCAGTTGTTTCCTTACTTACAAGTCTGCAACCTTGTTTTATTGTGATAGTTCCAACGTCCTGTAACAATATTTTGGTTCGATAACTGGGATCAATTTTTTTTGTATTGTTGTTGCAGGATAGGGTTGCTACCGTCTTCATAGGTACTGTAAATAACAATAAATCGTTCCGTAAATTAATGAAAGTTTCTCTTTTGGTACATCCTATTAGGGCTTCACAAGAGTCGGGAATATTTTGTTGCTGTGATTCCCTTGGGAACAGATCTAGCATGAATGATCCTATTTTACATTATATATAGGTAATGTTAGTGGGCAGACCAAATTTTTAAATGACACGCCTTCCTTCAATTCTTGGGCATTTGCTAGTGCGTATTTTCTCCTGTCTTGTTTTATTAACATATATTCTGCTTCTGGGATGATGCTCATGAAGGAGTGTGTCTCTTTTATATTAATGGGGAAAGTAGATATTTTGTACAGGTCATATATGGATTGTTGATTAATTAATGGAATTATGACTACTGCAAAGAGTTATTCATTAATTTTGGTGACATGCACCTTTAGTTTGGTATAATATAAGAACAAGTTAGCTATTTCTGGTTCTACTGGTAAGTGGAGACCAAATGTTAAGTGAGTTTTTATCTCGTTTAGAATGTTCTTTAGGTCCAAGGGATCTACTAAGTGGTAAGAAAGGGATCCTCCTGTTAATTCAAATAATGGAAATTCAAATTAACTGACATCAGTAGCTAAGTTCAACAAAGACATAATAACAATTTCGAGTGACACCATTGTTAGGCTGGAATCAGAGATTATTCTAGCTTCTTCAATTTTTAAATAGTTCATTGTTTTGACTGTTCTTGAGATTTTTTTGGATATGGCCTCAATTTTATCTTTTTGATAGTTGGTGATACTTGCTTGTATTTTTTGTACATTAGTGCTGTATTCATGGCTGTTTTGGGCCTTTTAACATTATCTCTTAATATATTTAAATCTTCTTCGGTGGACAAACCGAATAGACGAGAAGCAAGCTCCCCTACTATTGGGATTAAACTTGTTGACCTTTTATATTTACTCCTTCGGAAAAATACTTCAAATATACATGTTGTTCGTTGTTTAAGTTTTGTATTTCTGTATTGAATAGTTGCGCAAGTTTTTTTACCGTCTGTAGTCAAACATTCTCTCCAGTGATTTTCATCTTGGTATTTTTTGTCTCCATCCATACATTGTGTTCTACCATAGTCGGTATCGATAAAAGGGATTTGTCATCTAACTTGTATTCTTCCTTTCTTAGTAGAAGTCCATATCCAGGTAGTGGATCGGTACGGTTGCCTTACTGTTATTAAAAATTCATCGTTGTCATTTGGTATTAATACACTAGGGATAGTTTCTGTAGTAATTTCTGACATTGAGGTGTCTAACTCTATCGGTTGTGGGTCAGTAGTCTTGGGGTTTGACGTGGGGAATGTTTATTATATTATGAAAAACGAATTAAGTATTTTCATACGGCTCAATGAGTTTTGTTTTATGGAGCGCATATAACGACATAACGCGGCGCAGGGAACAGCACATTTAGTGTTTTCCCATGTGACAAGCGAGACAGAATGTTGGATAGCGCGATTTTTGTTTTTTAGGCAGGAACGCACTTTTAATGCAATTTTCTAGTATGCTTTTAGGTGTAACCTGAACATTACACATGTTTATTGTGCCCAAATTTACGACCTGTCATTTTAGCTCATAAATAGCGTTTCTTTTGACTTCCCAGATCCTTATAACTGAAAGGTTTATTTGAATACATTGGGGGGAACGTACGAAAATATCCGTTTCTTTGTTTTTGATCTGATTGCTATGTTGATTATACACAATGTATTATGTTGTAAGCTGATATATGTATTTTCTTTAACAGAGTAAGGCTAATTGTGATCTTAATCTTAAGGGTTTTTCTTTTTGGGATTCGTCGTATTTCTGTAAGTTCTTTTCTTTTTCATTCCTTGCTCGGTTTTTAAGTTGGAAACACCATATTTTACTTAGTTAAATGTCGTATATAAATATATTTCGTGATCGAAATGCTTACCAATTGTAGTCTTTGTTTTTTTTGGAGTGTGTTCAAAGTATGGATCTTGCTATGAATCTTGGTAGATTTTGGACAAGGTAAGAGATTGCATTTTGTTAAATATATTTGGTACTTTCAAAATTAATGATAAAAAAAATTTATTTTATTTTTATAACGTGCTATAGTCATAGCAATAGTCCAGAGATCCGCCTTCCTTCTTAAAGTGCAATAGTTATCGCCAGTCCTCCGCCTTCTTTTTCCTAAGCCAATCACAACTATCTGTCTTATCAGCGGAATACTTTGATGGTGGTAGAGGAGCACTGAAGCTCCTCCTCCTAAAATTCCTACACCAATTGCTATCCCTCTAAAAGTTGTAGCCGATAAGGCATATCCGGCCCATGATACTAGTTGCGAAAATGAAAATAATTCCAGTAAAATTACGACAGCCACGGAGGACGAACCTGGGGCAACAAACGACACATCCGAAGGGGGTAAAACTGGCTGCGGAGTGGGAAGGAGCTACCTAAGCCAATCAAATCTCCTAAGCCAATCGATAATTAGGCTGTATTGTTGAAAAAAAATTTGATCTAATTGGAGGGAATTGAAGAATTGTTAAAAATGTTAAAATTTATATATAATATATATATATATATATATATATATATATATATATATATATATATATATATATATATATATATATATATATAAATATATATGCATTCGGAACATAACTAAATATTCCAATATTTCATAGCCGTGTTTTTTCTTGTTTGCTTTATTATTTTAAGGGTTCAATAGGCTAAGTTTTGAGTAGTCTAATTTTCTATAAAAGGAACACTTGGACAAAATATTATCATCACAGGTTGTTGTATTTCAGCTGGGGTATACGCATACTCTTATTTATAACGGCCAGCAAAATTCTGACAAGATCAGTGGTTTTTGTAATTTTAGACTTATTAAAATGATTGTATGCATATAGGTAAAGATTGTTTTTTGATGGCTTTGATTTTTTCGGAAAGTTAATAAATGTTTAGCTACTTTTGGCTGCATTACACTTAAAGCGATTATTTTATTAGTGTTAGGTGTCGGCAAGCGTAATTTATTTTCAAAATTATTACCTTAAAAACATATTTCCTGTTTTATTTCCTTTTCCTTTTCCTGAAATGTTCGTTTATTTTCCAAATAAATATTTTCCATTTAGGGGCTTTTTGTTCGAATATAATTTTTGATGTTACTTCATTATAATTCTATTTGCTTTTTGGTCCAGTCATTGATAATAGTTGTTTACTTTGCACTAAATCCCTTCCAAATCCCATGTTTTTAAAGTCGGATGTTAGGGAGGAGTTAAGTTTTCTTGCCTCTTTCCTTAGCTTGTTTACTTTTCTTATGTTTACCAACTTTAGATGTGGCTTCCAGCTTTCTTGATTTGCGAGTTGTACACCGCTTTTGGTGATTTCTTTAGTAATCCCTTTTAAAACTGGATTTAAGCGTGCCTTAACTATATTTTCGTTATTTAACTTCGCATATAGAATTTGTTCAAAGAATTCTCCGATGCCTTGAAACTCAAGTTATAGTTGGTCATTTGTAAATTCTTGTTGATTTTTCTCTACGGCCTTTACGAAAGCATTTCTTGCGAGTTCAACTTCGCTACTATTTTTCAGTTGTAAGACTTTTAATGTAAGATGGAAAGAGTTTTGTTTGATTATGGCCTTTGCCAAGCTGGGATCTTTTTCTATTATATGATTTTGTAATATTGAAGCATTAATTCTTATTTGAGCGTTCTTGATTTGGATGGCGAGAAAGTAATTTGGTGGAGGTTCTTTCATTATTCCAGATCTTTTGACAAGTCCAATTTCAAAAAAAAATTCAGTTGGATTATTTTAATGATGGTTAGGTGAAATTAAACATATTTTGATAAACATTTTCACAGGATTAGTTGATTAGCGGGATTAATCAGGGGCTCAAAGGTTTGGGTTACCGTTGATTTTATAATTACTTGGAATATTAAGAATTGGTCCTGACCAAAAGGTTAATTCAGATATTTGACTGTTTTTTTCGGAGTTATCTTCAGCGAACATTAGGTATTGTTGTAAACATTTAGGGAGTTGAAGGTCGTTCAAAGTATAATTTATATCTGCCATCCGTATAAGAAGACGGATGCGCTTTCTGCACTCTTCTTTTAAAGTCAGTTGTGTTGACACATTACGGATTATTTTGAAAATTAATGTTTTATGGCAATATAAGGGGTCTTTACAGCTTATTAATTTTTCAAATATGATTACATCTTTTTGGGGTGCTATTTTTGACGCAAAATTTTCGTCGCATTTGCTACAGATAATAATTATTTTCTTTAATTCATCATAGTCCTGCTCATGAAGATGGAATTGCCGACCGTTTTTTATTAGATTACTTGCTGAATAATGGGTTTTATAATCTTTGAAAATGCTATTTAGTATGTTTGGTTCCTCTAATATGACATTTTTACTTTTCTGATTAGTATTGACAAAATCTTAAGGGCCATTTGACCATAAAGCCTTCTTCGTTATAAATTCTCCTGAAGTTTTCGCGAATCAATCTTGCTATTAGAGGATATTTTTTTTGGGAGGGGGGGGTTCAATAGGTAGGGTAATAAAAGTTAAAGACACAAGTCGTTGTCTACATTGGAAGTCTTCTCTTCTTATTTTACATGAAAAGGAACAGAATAACAAGATAAATAAAATTTTCGTTATTAAATTATTACTAAGGATTATAGGAACTTAATCCTTAATTAAGTTCCTGCCAATCCGATACGTAAAATCTTGAGGCTTCATCATCTTTTGGTAATTCCGAAAGTGCTTTTTCGAAATGTTTGTTTATCCCACGGGGAACCACATCATCTAGTAGTACAAAAAGGTCTCTAAAATTGAAACAGAAGTCAGTCGTTAAGAAGCATAAAAACATTAAAAATTGACACGATATATATATATACTACTACTACTACTACTAATAACTCACTGCAGCACCAAGCCGCCTGAGGCCAACACAGCTACGCACGCTCCTCCTCCAACCTAATCTATTTAAAGCCTCCCTCTTTACACCCTCCCAGGAAGTTCCCATTTCCTTTAAATCCTTATTTATGACATCCTCCCAACCCAGACAAGGACGACCTGCTTTCCGTGTAGCCCCAGACGGTTGGCCAAAAAGGACAATCTTCGGTAATCTGTCATCCTTCATCCGTAGAACGTGGCCTAGCCATCTCAACCTTTCTTTCATTATAGCCCCAGAAAGTGGGATTGAACCACACTTTTCGTACAACCTACTGTTTGAAATACGGTCAGTCAGCCGGGTACCCAGAACAATCCGTAGGCAATTTCTCTGGAAAACATCTAGTAAATTTTCATCTGCTTTTCGGAGTGTCCATGCTTCAGAGCCATATTTGACCACTGTAACCACTGTAGCTTCCAATATTCTAATCTTGGTTTGTAGGCTTATCTTTCTATTCTTCCAAACTTTTTTTAACTGTGAAAAAACACCCTGAGCTTTAGCTATTCTACTTTTAACATCTTCACTGCTCCCACCATCTTTACTAATAATACTACCAAGGTAACTGAAGCTCCCAACCTGATCAATCTTTTCGTTACCTAAGGTCACCTGTTCATCTTCACTTATTCCTAACCTTAGTGACTTAGTCTTCTTAACATTAATTTTCAAGCCTATTTTATCACCCTGAACTCGTAAAACCTCTAAAAATTCATTCATTTTGCTCACACTTTCATCTAATATGCTTAAATCATCAGCATAATCTAAGTCCAGGAGCGTTCTTCCTCCCCATTTGATTCCATGGTCTCCAATTGCCTTTCCTGTGCTCCTTAAGACGAAGTCCATCAAAATGATCCATATAAAGGGGGATAGAACACAACCCTGCTTAACTCCTGATTTAATACAAAACCAGTTGCTAACCTCATTTCCTACCTTAACCGCAGCAGTATTATTCTCGTACATAGCGCAAATCACTTTAATGTATTTTTCTGGTATACCATATAACGATAAGACCTTTGTTAACGCTGTTCTATCAACAGAATCGAAAGCTTGCTCATAATCGATAAAACTAAGGACCAAAGGTGTTTGACAACGAAGGGACTTCTCAATTATTAACCTAAGAGTGAAAACATGGTCGACACATCCTCTACCTTTTCTAAAACCGCATTGTTCTTCCCTTAAAACTTTGTCTACAGCATGTCTCAGTCTAAAAAGTATCATATTACTCAGTAATTTGCTACCTACAGAGACCAGACTAATGCCTCGATAATTCCGACATTCACTCTTGTCACCTTTCTTATACAGTGGTTTAATTAAGGTTTTCCTAAAATCATTGGGTACTTCCCCTTTTTCAAAAATCATGTTCATAATCTTCAGTAGCTTATTCCTAACCTCAGAGCCACCATATTTAAGGAACTCATTGATCATACTATCAGCACCTGGGGCCTTATTATTTTTTAATCCGTCTAGTACTGTCGCTAATTCTTCCTCACTAAAGAAATCTTCCTTCACATCCAAGGTATCACAAACTTTTTCATTTTCATCTATATCTTTTCCTGCAACTGTATCTCGGTTTAGCACATTCTCAAAATGTTCCACCCATCTTTCTTTAACTTTTTCCTTATCACTAATTGTGACCCCATATCTATCTTTAACTGGGACTAGTCCGGATCGGCTACTCCCTTTCAATTTATTAACATGCCAGTATAATATTTTACTATTATGCCGTCTAGCCGCATCTTATACAGTGGTTTAATTAAGGTTTTCCTAAAATCATTGGGTACTTCCCCTTTTTCAAAAATCATGTTCATAATCTTCAGTAGCTTATTCCTAACCTCAGAGCCACCATATTTAAGGAACTCATTGATCATACTATCAGCACCTGGGGCCTTATTATTTTTTAATCCGTCTAGTACTGTCGCTAATTCTTCCTCACTAAAGAAATCTTCCTTCACATCCAAGGTATCACAAACTTTTTCATTTTCATCTATATCTTTTCCTGCAACTGTATCTCGGTTTAGCACATTCTCAAAATGTTCCACCCATCTTTCTTTAACTTTTTCCTTATCACTAATTGTGACCCCATATCTATCTTTAACTGGGACTAGTCCGGATCGGCTACTCCCTTTCAATTTATTAACATGCCAGTATAATATTTTACTATTATGCCGTCTAGCCGCATCTTCCAGATCCTCAGCAATTTTATCCATCGCCTCCATTTCACATCTCCTTAGTTCATATTTTAATGCTTTCTCCACTTTCTTTACATTCCTTTTGTTTTCATACGACCTATCGCTCAGATAATTCTTATACAAACCCCTTCTACTCTCTATTAAACCTAAAGCTTTTTCACTAATATTCCTAGTTGCTGTCTTAGCACTCTTCCCTAGGACACCATCAGCAACTTCACAAATTGTTTTTCTGAAATTATTCCATCCATCTTCCACATTGTCAAATTTTAAACCCTCAAGTTTAGTACTCAACTGTTCCTGGAATTTTTTTCTCAAATTTTCATCCTGAAGTCTACCAACATCATAACTTCCCGGGAGGGAGTTACTCTTCCGAAATTTCAGCTTTAAATTAACCTTAGACACTACTAGATGGTGATCTTTACTTTTAACATCAATAACGGCACTCCTATACACCCTAGTATCTTGTATTGATCCTGCTAGTCTTCTGTTTACAATAACATAATCAATAAGGTTTGCTGTCTTACCATCACGTGAATACCATGTCAACTTATGGGCCATTTTGTGACCAAACACCGTATTGGTTATAACTAGGTTGTTATACCTACAAAATTGCAAAAGCCTATAGCCATTACTGTTTTCTTTTCCTACACCAAAATTACCTAGGCTAGGATACCATCTATCCCTATTTCTACCAACCTGGGCATTAAAATCTCCTAGCAAAAACACCATATTTCTACCTGGTACCCTGTCTATTTGCTCCTGTAACTGTAAGTAAAATTCATCTGAGTCACTAGTATCTCCATCAGTTGGTTCAATGGGGGCATATACTACTATAACTGATACCCTAAACTTTTTAGTCATAAAATGAGCAATTAGTATTCTATTATTAATACCTTCCCAGCCTAAACAAGACTTAGCAGCTTCCTTATTCATCATGAGCCCTACTCTCTGTCTATGTACCCCATCCTTCCTTCCTGAGTAAACAAATTCTATGTCACCTAATTTCATGCTTCCTACCCCTGGGATATGAGTTTCTGAAACTCCTAATAAATCCAGTTCAAACCGTCTGAATTCGTCAGTCAAAATGTCGATGCGATAGTCATTTTTTAACTTCGTAACATTCCAAGTTCCAATTTTCATGTTCTTTAAATCTTTGAAATTATTTTGGCCTCAAGAAAAGCAGTGATCCCGGATACCAGTGCAGGATGGGGACCAACATATCTTCTCAAGTCTACACCGAAGCGCTTAAGCCGGCTTAGAACCGGACAGCAAGAAGTCCCTGGGACCTCCAGTAAGTTGGAGGCTTTGTGCAATCCTGGGCCCATCTTGGTCACAACATGGTTTTCAGCACTTGGCGATGCTCTTCTATCAACAAGAGTCGAAATCCTGCACAGACAGTCCCAAGCCTATTACCTCCGACTCATTATATATTCATGCCTACAAATATTATGCTACTACGGGGTAAATAAAAAAGATAAAAAATTTGATTGCCGATATGACAGCACCAGTTATATACTGATTAACACACACTCAAACATTCACACTGGAACAATACAGATCAGCTTGCTCCTTACTCACGAATGCAATTACTTATCACCCGTGAGTATCTGGTCCTTGATCTTCTCATAATGCTCTTTCGAATCAATCAAGGCTTGACGAGTCAGTGGAGACAAATCAATGTTGAAGTTCGGGATGCCAAAGCTGTTTAATGCGTTGTTTATGGTATTCTGCAGCTACGTCTTTTCCGTGTCAAAGTTTGCATCATCAGCTTCAATGACCTTCCCAAGAACTTGAGCCACATCTTGCCCTTTCATTGCACCATAATATGTCATTATGATGTCCCTTGGTGCGCTCTTTCTCATAAGGGAAATTGTTTTCCAGAGAGCACTAACACTTGCATCTTCTGAGGATGCATCTGCTGTTCTCAAAGAAGGGCTGTTTGCAATTGTCCTTCCTTGGTAGTACGTGAGTGCAATTGTTGCAAGTTCACTCACTAGAGGGAAGCATCCTGGATCCCTTTGGTCAAAAGGCACATGAGCCCCTTCAACCTTGTATGGGTGGAATCCGCTGTAGTATTGATAAGCATTGTGCGCCCTAAAACCAGCCTCTCTTAATTTTCTGTGCGACAATCCCAATGGCCCCAGCAAACTTGTGTTCTTAATTAGTGGGAGAATGTTCTCGCTCTTCAACATTTTAAGCACAACCAGAGCGTCGGATCAAAACTTTCCCAACTCTTCAGGCCGGTAAGGTTTGGATTACTTAAGGTTCTTTTTGATGACATAATTTTTATCAATATCTGTTAGTTAAAAGCAAGTTAATTAGTCAATTAGCGATTACCTGGTTGACACCGGGTTCTTCTAGAATTGGGTATGACGTGTTTATTAAGGGTATTGACTCTCCTGTTTCACAGCTAACCAAATTTTCTTTTAATTTAGTCAGTTCTTCTTTGTCTATAAATTAGAGAAATTACATAAAGGGTGTGGAAATAGCTTGTTATGATGCTAATCGAATTTGACAAACAACTGGCCAGGGCAGTCAAATAGTTTTAAGTTCAGGCCATCCAGTTGCTCTATTGCATTTGCTGTTGCAATTTTCGGGTCGTTTTCATTGACGAACAGTGCATGTTGATGACTCGGACATATTGTGTTTTCTCTCCTATAAGATCTCTCCAACCCAGGTGTAGACACATTAACCAGGATATGCAATTTCTCTTGGTTAACCGCCTGGGGAGTGGTGATCACTAGCCGACGACTAGGCTCGTCATTATAGGCAAATATCATTTTGCTCGAAGAGCCCTTGGCAAAGTGACGGCAAATGCCCTTATCATAATAGTGCACAAAGCCATGATTCTCATCTTAGCTGCTGCAAACACGTCTTCCTTGGACCGTCAGCCTATAAATGTTAATGGCTATTGAACTAAGAATTACTGAATCTTTTATGGATCAAATAATTAATCCTCTACTAAAATTATCTGAACTTCCAAATTTTTTCGACTTAAAAAAAATTCTATTAACCCTTTCTATTTTATTGAATCCTATTCTACCTTTCTTCAAAAATTTAAATATTTAAATAACAAATTATTAAACCTTAAAAAAAATTTAATAGGTTTTCTGTGTTTGTACTTGAACTTGTACTAAATCCTAAGGTTGGCATTCCTGGCTTGTATAAGCTGCTCTTGTCCTGTGTTTGGTATGACATATGGATGCCAATAGCAAGAACTCGCCGTTGGATATTACTGCTTCCTTTTGACGCAATAAAGCCCTCTCAAACGTAACGCCATCACTTCATGTTTTTGGAAATCTTTAATCCATGTTAATCTTTTTTATCTCTTAGTTAAGTTTGATTCAAAACTATATTCTCTCAAATGCCTCTTTGCCCGCAATAGAATGACAAATTCATATTTAAAAACACTGGTTGCAAGTAGAATGTTCTAAAAGTTTCTAAAAATGTTTTAGAAAATTTTAAGAACAAAATTTTAGAACAAATTTAGAATTTTCTAAAAGTCCTAACACTATTCGCTGTTTTATTATTTTTTTATTTATTCTGTCCAATTCATATTCTTTCAGGGTAAGCTTTCGAAGCGTTGCCAATGAAACCAAAAAAATAGGAATGTGAATTTCTCATCGCCACGAAATTATTAAAAGATTCGCTCTAGTATTTTCATAAAAAAGAATTTACAGAATTTGCGAAGCGTCGCTATAATTACATCAAATAGAATAAGTAATTTAATAGTATGAGCATATATGAACAGATATAAACTTACCGTAGTATTTTTGACAGAAACATGGAAACTTTTGGCGTAATTGATTCTATCATAAACGATCTTTTCACTAAAATCTAAGAAAAGCATTTTTGGCATAACTATGTTTATATCAATATAACATAATTCACATAAAAAACAAAACAAAAATTAAACATACAAAATTAAAATTTGATAATACAACAACCACTTATTAAACATAAAATGCTGATTCTGTCGGTGATTGGTGATTCTGTTGGTTCCTATAAAAAAAATCAATAAGTTTAAATTGAATGAAAACCCAAGAAGAAATTGAACACAAACAAAAGAAGAAAGAGAATGACAAATAATACAAATGATAGGAATTAAGGCTGTGTTTCTACTATTCTGACATGAATTTCAGCCTGTTTTTTAGAATCTACGATAATACCTACATTTCAGCAATGGTAATTGAAGATTGCTTAAATTGCAGATTCTATAAAAACTAAATTCAGTATAACATTGTTTATTACGAAAGATTAATTTCAATAAAAAAAAACTAAAAAGTTGAAAATGTAATTTTTTTCTGATTATCTAATAAATAACTGCCGACTGATTTAGTGCTCTGGGGTACTAATTTTTTTCTGATATTGGTTTGAATATTCAAAACTGATATCCTCTTTTGATATTTAAAAATTTGATATTAATTCTTGCTTTTGTAAACTTAGTATTTTCATACATTTGGTATTTCAGCTTTCTCAAATCTAAAAACTAAATGTTGTTTGAAAATTGAACAGCAGAATACGCTTTAAATATAATCTAAATTTCACAATATACGGTCTAATTGCTAATGATCCAAGGATAACATTAAATTTACATTTAATTACAAATATAGCAATTGCTAATATAACTTGAAGCATTATAATTTCGAAAAGACAAAATTGGTGGTCATTACACAAATTCGCTCCATAATTGACAAAATGTCGAAAAGAGCATGGCATTATACAGAACAAAAGAAAGAATAGAGAGCGAGAGAGAGAGAGAGAGAGTGAAATGATTAACTAGATGTTTTCCCGCTGTTGAAATAAAGCATCTTTTTTTTTTAAAGATGTTACAATTTTAAGAGCTGGTTCAAGTTCTGCAAACTAGTCTGTTTACAGTTGCATTCCAATCTAGGAAGTAAGTTCAATCAGCACGCAACAAGCTCCATGATCAAAATTGATTTTACAAGGTGAAAAATCAATGTACAAGTTTCACTAAGCAAAAAAATAAAAATCACGAGGCGAAAAATCAAGATGTAACCAGTAGATAACCTGTGTGTTGTTTTATATTCACCTTTATCCCCCCCCCCTTCATCTTGAAAAATACTGCTGAAATTATTTTTTAGTATTTATCAGAAATAAACTATAAGAATGCCCTTCCCTGTTTTTTGCATTGAGACAGGGGTCAATGATGTAATTGTGTGATCAGCCAGAGTAGATCCAGCTTTCAACAGTTGCTTAAAGAAATCTTGAAGAGAACACCCCAAGACATTGGCCCCAACCAGATATTGTAGTTCAAGTTTAAAAAATATAGAAAAATAAATATAAAGATGGGCTGATAAATCATGGCTGGCTCGTTTAGAAGACCGGTGAACGCACAGAAGGCAGCTACACCACTATCATTGCCTTATATCAACGTTTCGTTTCACGTTTTGTCCAAGTGATTTCTTGGATAAAACATAAAAACAATGCCTTGATGACCTATGCTAAATTTAATGTTGCATGTTACCCATGCACGTGACTACCATGATCCATTACAATACCTCCTTAATTTTGTCTCCAATTTGAATTGAAGTATGTTGGAATTAATTTAAAACTTGAAACTAGTAGAAATTACAACATATATAAAAGTGGTTGGCTCATCCTTAGTACCTAGCTTTTTGCGCCCGAGTTTGATTTTTTATTCCAATAATAAGGAAAGACTCATGAACCATAAGGGTTGTTTTATTAGAAAAATAAGCTTTTTGAGTTCTAAAACAGCTTTATCCAAGTATTGAGGGGACAACCCCCTTGTATACGCAATAATTCCCGTTTTTTTTATTTTCAATGCTGCTCACTTTTAGTTGAAAAATCTTATTCCTTATTTTGAAATAAAAAACTTGGTTTTTAATTTCATTTCTGATCGTTTATACATTATGCCAAGAAATCCAAGTTCTTTTGGATGGAAAATTTCTTCCCCCCCCCCAAATTCTTCTATGGAAAGATTTAATGTCCTCATGGATCCCAATATTTGCCATGGGAAAAAGGCTTTAGTTTAGTTTATATTGGATATATTTTATATACCCTTATCTTATTAGCTAAAGAGATGAAGATAATGAAGTCTTACTCCTGGTATGTGGAACGACACAAAGAAATTATAATTAACAATTATTCTAACAAGTACTAATATACAAGATGAAAACTGACATATACTTGATAAGCAGTGTAGCAAAATGTACATTGGGTATCTGTAAGCTCTGATAAAACTAAATATCTTGAGTATATATTCGATACAGCTGCACTTTAGACTGGTTATTTTTGGCCTCTTACTCTGGACCCAAATAAGGATGAAGAAACAACTCGGATGTTACATATTTCCTAAATAGGGAAATTATTATTTTTTTAAATAAGGCGACAAATTCTCGAAAAATTATTTTTATTGCTATTTTGAGGCCGGGTGAAGAAGCGACAATATTCTTTTTTAAATATGTAATTTTAGTAAGGAAAACATTCTTATCTTAATTTTGCTATATGTAACATATTTCTTTTCCCACGGTTCAATGATCCCCTCATCATTAAGACTTATTCCCAATTTATTTTCCAGCTTAGAACGTTTATTATATTTACTTTACTTCTTATTGTACGATTTGTCTTTTTACACAGTTTAAACACTATTGATTAATTTTAAATGAAATGATAATATTCTCCGTTCTCTTTCACCGTGGAGTGGATAATAGTAGTGTATTTTTCATCATTATAACAATTTTAAACAATATTTATCTACTATAGTTTAACACTTGAAGGTTTATACTCCTACATCTTACATTGTAATAATATCACGTATTTCCGAATATTCTAAGCAATTATAAAAATAGTAAATGGCTAAGTGAAAAGAACGATTCTTGCGCCCAAAAATATAGACGTCCACGAAATCAACAATATTGTTTTAAGCAAGATTCGAGACCAGGCAGTCCTTTACAAGTCAGTCGACACAGTTTTGGAACCAAATGAGGTGGTTAATTATCCATCTGGATTTTTAAATTCCGTAGATCTTTCAGGATTTCCACCACACGTGCTACAACTAAAAATAGGCGTACCAATAATACTATTAAGAAATATCTACCCACCAAAGCTTTGCATTGGCACGTGACTCACCGTAAAAAAAAAGAATAGAAAACTTAATGGAGGCCACTATCTTGACAGGGCCTTTTGAAGGTGAGGCTGTTCTTATTCCTCGCATTCCATGATTCCAACGGATCTGCCTTTTCAATTTAAAAGATTGCAATTCCCAATTCGATTAGCATTTGTAATCACCATCAACAAAGCTTAAGGTCAATCATTAGAAAAATGTGGTATAGATCTTAATACTGATTGTTTTTCCCATGGACAATTTTACGTTGCATGTTCGAGGGTCGGTAAACCTGACAATCTATTTATATGCAACGACAATTGGACAGCGAAGAATGTTGTATATTCGCAAATTTTACGCAGTTAATTTGTATTGGATCTATCTATCTATCTATCTATATAAAAACGAGTTGTGTGTATGCATGTTTGTTTGTTTTTAAAAAGAGCCTTTGCATATGACGTCATTATGAGTACATAAGGCTTTGTATATGCACAGACAATGGGAAAGCCAATAATGTTGTATATTTGCAAGTTTTACGTAGTTCAAAACACATATATAAATCTACTAGCTGTTGGGGTGGCGCGAAGACAACTTAATTTTATATATATAGATATCTATATATATATATATATATAAATAAGTTGTCTGTGTGTGTGTCGAGTGACGTCATGTTTGTGTGTCGACTGACGTCATGTCGCAACAAATGACGACTGGGACACAGGGAATATAAATGACGACCGGGACACTCAAAAATATATTCAGCAACTACAAAAATTAATTCCGAGCTGTAAATGTTTTGATTTAAGTTGAGCTTATGGTTTCTCTTCTTTTCATTGTTGAAACTTGAAGTTGATGCAAGGTTTTCAAAATTTGGATATAACAGTGTTAACATAACATTTATTATATAACAATACTGCTAAAACAATTGTAATTTTCAAGATGTTGTGGTATATTTTTAATCATATCTTTTCTCTATTTTGTCTTATTCTTTTCTTCACACCTACGTATCATTTCTATCTGTTTCTAATCTACGCATTCCACTTATTGATCTTGATCAAATATTGTTCTTCGTTGTAGATACAAATTTTATTTCCTCAATTTCCCACTTTCACTTTATTTTGTTTTGTAGATTCTTTGGAGTTTTTAATATTCGTCAAAGTTACAATAATTGTTCAAATAGTTTTTGTCTATCCTTTTTTGTGAAATTTTGTTTGATTCAGAAAGTTATCAAAACCCTACTAGCTATTGAAGAATGAACTCCTATAATCGGATTACTTTTTCAAGTGGAAAGGATTAAATTTGATATTTTTTTTTTATTTTCTATTGATAATTTGATGCAAGTATAGACTTTTACATACCGTTTTTCTGTCTCAATAATTGCCCTTCAAGACGAAGTTAGGCGAATATCAGTAGAAAATGCTAAGCTACGAGATGAAGCAAAAAAGCTTCAAAATGATCTAGAGAAAGGAAAATTTCGGAATAACGATTTGGAGAGTAGACTTTTGGAAATCGAAGTGAGGGAAAGGAGATTAAATTTGATTGTTCATGGTCTGCCTGCTGAAAGTCATAGTCAATCAGTGACTAGCAACGTAATTTCTCTCCTTTCTGACAAATTGGAAATTACCAAGGACAATTTCTCTTACCAAGTGTTTATCACATAACGAGAAATAGCAGTTCAAGCATTACTAGTAGGAAAACTAGTGTTCGACCGGTCCCCGTTTTTATATCGCTAGACACGGATTGTAGTATTCAGTCAATTCTCAGTGAGGTAAATAAGTTGAAGGGTAGTGGAATTCGCATTTGCAGTGATCTCCCACCATAGCTAAATTTTTTACTGAATGAGCTACTGTCTAAGGGAAAGGACATGCGTGATTCGGGTTCGGTTCATCTTACGCATATTAAACAAAAAGGGAGCAAATTACGGCTCGAATGTAAAAGGATTATGTCTTCACAGTGGGTTAAGATTGACTAGTTACGGTGATTATTAATGACATTTCGTTTGGTCAGATTATTTTTATTACCTTACAATATGTAATGTTTCCCAGTTCATACGATCATATTTTTTTTGTGCGATTTTTGTCACCCTGTACCTTAGTATCAGTTTATTTTATGTCTTTTTCTTTTTCTTGTGTTTCTATTTATATAAAGTAATTGACT
Source organism: Artemia franciscana (assembly GCF_032884065.1). Lineage (NCBI taxonomy): Eukaryota > Metazoa > Arthropoda > Branchiopoda > Anostraca > Artemiidae > Artemia > Artemia franciscana. The sequence continues at coordinate 5,206,812 of NC_088874.1, read as the reverse complement.
TCAATAATTTTTTCATCTTACATTTGAATATGTTCTATTTCTTTCTCTTGTTTCTATTTATTTTCAAGTAGTTTCTTTTTCTTTGATTATTTTTGAGTTCTCACTGGTTTAGTTGTTCTTGCTACTTTAGGACTTTCGCATTTTGCGAAAGTTTCTGCTGGTTCGGATCATAATTTTAATTTAGTACATTGGATGATAATTGTGTTGGGGATAGACTGATATATCTATAGTTTAACCCTTTTGATTTTTCCGTATTCCTGAGCCATGATAAATTTGCAGGAAATGAGATAAATGATGGTGGGCTAATTAATTTTCCAAATTATAAATATAAATTATCTTCCAAAGTTTCTGGTCTTCCCAGTACCGGTGTTGTGTGAACAGGATTTTTAAATTGTTGGGGTTTTCTTAGTTCACAGGATGATCTTGTCGATGTAGTTCATAAGCGATCTTGTCATGTCGTTGGATTCTGTGAGATTTTTCTTGCAGACCTGACTCCTCAGGTTGTTTGCCTAAGTATCAATTTATTTTTTAAAACCAATTGACTTGGCGCCAAGGTGGTTTAGGCGTATTAGTTAAAGAAGGTATCTCTTTTCGACGCCTTGCAAATCTGAAAGGTTCTCATTAGGAAATGCTTTTTGAAGTAATGGTGACTGAAATTAGTCTTGGAAAAACTTTTTTTTTGCGTAGTATATCGACCACCTTCTTCTCCAGTCAAGTCTTTTCTCTCTAAACTCTATGATTTTTTGCATCAACCTCATTTTCAAAGAAAATACGTTATCCTTTCCGGAGATTTCAATGTTGATTTTTTAGAAGCTTCAAATGACCTTTCTGTTATTCTATGAATATACTCTCTTCTTGCTTTTTTGCGTATCTGCTTCCTACTTTCTTGATACCTGCAAGAATTTCACCTAGTTCTGCTTTTCTTATTGATAATATTTCTACATCTTTATCAATTCAAGCAAATTTTGCTTTTTTAAGTGATATATCGTCTCAGCTAGAAACAATTTTGGATTTTACAGTTTTTTTCAAATTTTATACAATGAACTGTGTCAGTGGTACATCAGACATGGCACGACGTTATGTAGTTCTACAGTTGCTTATTGATGAAATAATGGATACTGATATAGAATCAGATAAAGATAAAGAATTGATGGTGGTAAGTCTTAATATAATATTCAATTTAACCTTGCAAGCTATTCTTTTTGTAGACACAATCTTGTATATTCAGGAATGGACAAAGTTCCAAAGCTGCCAATAGCACAATTAAACAGAATTCCAAAAGCTGCTGACACTTTAGCAGCAACTGTCAAATAGCATTACTACTTAGCTACCCCATTTTTTGTATTTTGGGGTATATTAAAAATGAATGTTTTAGTGGAGACAAGTATTATGTTGACTAATAATTTGTAATTTCTTTATATTACATAGAAAGTTTATTAGGTCTGAGAAAAGAGATTTCTGATTTTATTTAAAAATGCAATATTTTGTCTTGCTTAGACCTTAGATCCTCCTGAGCCATCGGTGGTGCGTAGGGCGTCGACAAAGTCTTTCCATTCATCACGAAGCTGTACGGCTGCAGTGATATCTTCCCATTGCGGAGTGAGGGAAATTTCTGCCTTTTTCAGGTCCCGATTATACTGCCTCCGCAGTGTGTGTTTTGGTTGGCCTCGTCTTCGTCTTCCTTCAGGCTGCCATTGATAAACTCTTGAGGGGAGTCTTTCTTCGGGCATGCGTAGAAGATGACCCAAATATCTCCATCTTCGTTTCTTCAAAACTTCGGTCACTACGGCTGGTTTGTTTTCAGCCAGATTTCCCTATTGGTAATTTTCTGATTCCAACTGATTTTGAGGATCCTTCGAAGGCGAATGTTTTCGAATCCAAGGATACGTTTCTCAAGTTGTTGGTTGCGTTTCCAACATTCACTGGCGTACATCAATATAGACAACACATTGCTGTTGAACAGGCACAATTTTAAACGAAGTGAGTATTTGTTGCTTCTCTAAATTGATGTTAGTCTGTTGAAGGCGCCTGATGCTTGTCCAATCCTTCTCTTGATTTCAAATGTTACATTGCCAGTATTTTCTATCCAGCTTCCTAAGTATTTAAATTCTTGGACCTGTTCAACAGATTTATATGAGCATTGAAGAGTTAGGGGGGAGCCAGATGTGGACATACTTTTTGATTTATCGACGTTGATCGACAATCCGACCTCTCGGGCTTTTTCTGAAATTTCATCAAATAGCAGCTGTAATCGATCTTTGGCGTCTTCTAGTAGTACTATATCATCTGCAAAGTCAAGATCTACGAATTGTTTTTTGTTGACGTTTACTCCATAGCCCGTAGACTGTCTGAGTACGTAGTCCATAACTATTGTAAATATAAGTGGTGATAATACACATCCTTGCTTGACACCAGTCTTGATTTTAAAGTATCTTGTAACTCCGTTTTCTGTTCGAACACAGCATTCTGTTTCTTTGTACAGGGCGATAATCAGTTCTAATATCTTGGGGGTATTCCATAGTATTTGAGGATTTTCCATAAGATTTCTCGGTCAACCGAGTCAAAGGCCTTTTCTAGGTCAATGAAAAGAAGATATAGTTTTTTATTCCATTCCTTTGAGTTGTCAACCAGCATTCTCAGTGTGAAAATTAGGTCTGCACATGATCTTCCAGGTCGGAAGCCGTGTTGTTCATCACGAAGATATTGGTCCAGTTTCTGCTGTAGGCGTTGTAGTATAATAATTGACAAAAGTTTACTAGGTATCGACATTATGTTAATACTTCTCCAGTTGCCACAAATAAGCGCATCGCCTTTTTAGAAGAGCCTAATAATGGTTCCTTCGGTTCAATCACTGGGCACTTTTTGGTCACTCCACATCTGAGTTAGTAGCTCAACCCAAACTGTCATGCAGTCGCGGACTGAAGTTTTCAGCATCTCAGATGTAATGCCATCTACTCCTGGCATTCTTCCGTTCCTTAGCTTTCTGACAGCGGCTATGATGTCTTCTGAAGACGGTGGTTCTTCATTTACATTAAGAATCATAAATGGAGTGTCAGGAATTATATCTTGGTTATTTATTCTCGGTCTATTTAGTAGGCTCTCGAAGTGGGTTGACCACCTCTCGTCAATCCTCAAAGGGTCTGTCAAAAGGGCTCCATTCTCATCCTTTACTAGATTAGTCCTGTTAGATTTGACTCCAATCATCTCATTGGTTAATCTATAGCCTGTATTCGAATCTCCCTTATTTGCTGCTTCTTCCGCCAAAGCTGCTTTCTGTTCAATAAATTGCCTCTTGTCGGTCCGAACACTCTTCTTTACTTGTTTGTCTATTGCTCTATATGAGACTTGCAGAACAATTAATTCAGATGCGTCCGAGGCCAACAGAATGGAGAGTTTGGCTGATTTTCTTGCATCAATTAGTTTTCAGGTTCGTTCGGAAATCCATCTTTCTTTCTTTTTCTTCTTATAGCCTACTTTCTCCTCTGCAACTTCTCTGTGCGGGGTTTTAAGTTTCTCCCATATGCGTTCGACATCAGCCCTTGGTTCTAATTCCGATTGCAGGACTTCAAATCTATTTGAAAGTTCTAATTGGAACATTCGTGCTGTTTCCTTGTCTTTCAGTTTCTCAACGTTGAAGTGTTTGTGTGTTGTCGGTTTATTGTTTTTCTGTGTCGCTTTTAGCTTTAGATGGATCCTAGCAACCATGAGGTTATGGTCTGATTGTATATCAGCGCCTTTGTAGCCTCTCACGTCGAGTAGACTCTTCCGCCATTTGTGTAAAAAGAGGAGGTGATCAATTTGATTGCACGTGCGGCCATCTGGTGAAGTCTTTGTATAATAGTGAATGGTCTTGTGTTGAAACAATATACCTCCTATGACAAGGTCGTTGTTCAGGGCGAAGTCGACAAGTAGCGCTCCGTTTTCGTTCATATCACCTATTCCATGTTTTCCCATGACTTCAGGACAGTAATTGTGACAAGATCCTACTTTCGCATTGAGATCACCTACGACACATATGATGTCGTGTCTAGGAAATTCTGCAACAACACTTTGTAGTGTCTCATGTCTTTCTCTTTTCATCCGCTTCGTTAGTTGGTGCATAGCAGGCAACGATTGAGAGTTTTCCATGAGCTGACCAAAATCGTGTGTAAATAATTCTTTGGTTTACAGGTGTCCATTTTAGCATCCCTCGCCTAGCTGCGGGTGACATCAGTACACCCACACCTGCTTGGCGTCTGTTTTCATGTCCGCTCTATGCGAGGACGTGGCCATCTTGTAGGGGTTCCATCCCGCTACCAAGCCATCTAGTTTCACTAATGGCTGTTATGTCTATATTGTACTGTATCACTTCTTTCAGCTTCTGTTCAGTTTTGAGATCTGGCTCATTGTTCTCACATTCCAAAATCCGAGCTTCAGTTGTTGCTTTGTAGTCAAAAATCGGGTCTGGGGGCATGATGTTGTTAGGGAAGTAGTAGTCATATCCGAGGCTAAAGTCGACGATTCAGTTGCTGGTTTCTTTTTTACAGGGACAGGTAGCAAGCCTATCGTCCAACCCTCTTCCTTTCGCAACCGGACTTGGGACCGGCTATGGTGGAATTACTATATATATATATATATATATATATATATAAAATATATATATATATGGTGGAATATACAAATATATATATATATTTATATATATATATATATATATATATATATATATATATATATATATATATATATATATATATATATATATATATATATATATAAAAGACTGAAAACCAGTTAAAAGTCTTGTTGTAAGACACAATGTTTATATAGTATGATAAAAAATTTTAATTCGTAAAAATAATTTTACTATCAAAGGACTATGGCAAAGAGTCCCCTCTTTTAGGCAAGTCAAGTTACAAGAAAGCTTTCTTTTGCAAGGAGTAGTTAACAGTTTTAGTGATTACTGAAAGAGCAAATTTATTTCATTACGATCACTATCACTCTAGCGCCAGGTCCCCTTCTGAATTGGAACGAAAAGTTAGGTTTAACTATGATCTTTCTGTATTTCACTAGGGTTTCTGACCCGTCACTAGATAGGATTGTCGAAGAACCTTCTATTTGATAGATGAAAGTATGTCCATCTTGATTGCAAATGACATCTTCACCTGGACCGTATATACTCATGACCGGGGTTTCAAAGTGATTGGATAGGCATATAAATTTTCCATGTTCATCGATTGTTTTGCGATTCTGTTCTAAAACGGTTTGCAAAAAAAGTTTGAGCACTGCAAGATAATTCTGATCCAACCAATAGTATGCCACTTTACCCAACGGGTATGACAAATCTAAGGAAAACATTACTAGCGTCAATGAGAGTTTAACCGCGGATACATTCGTTGAATCCATCTGGTTGGCGATCCTGGAAGTTACACTCTTTACAATGGTCCCAATTTAACTGGGTTTCTTCGTACCAAAATCTTTCTGGAACAATATTATAGCCAGGTCCAACAACTGGTGCTTCATTTATGTAGTCTAGTGGTTTATCAATAACCTCATTATTGAATTTCCTCTCCCCTGACTTAAAATCATAGTGTATCTGAATTTCCCTATCGCACAGACACTGGTTGAAAAAAATTGGGTGATGTTCCTTTCTGCAAACAATTCCTGAATTTTTTTAGTCCTGACAAATTAGCAAAGTCAAATTCTGATTCTGAGCGGACCATTGCATGGTCTTTCAATTTTGACCGTTGATACTCAAGTTTCATGGTTTTGCTACAAAGTCATTTATTGTTGTAACCTGCGATTATGATGTTATTCATCATCTTGTATACAAAGATGTCATCTTGTGAGTCTTTATTTTGATGTGCATATTTGATGAAAAAGTTTACCTTACATATAGACCAACTAACCCAATAGGAACATTTTGACTAAATACCTGACAGCCTGTAAAACCAACAGGTCTCTTTTTGCTTCCTGGCTTTTTGTTACGGGGGGGGGGTTGTTCAATTAAGAGTTTGGTGGGAAGTTGTTGTGAGTTTTACTTACGGGGAAATTGTTGCCGTGAGGTATTTGGGATTTTTCTAAGTCTTGGTAGCTTAATGTTGATATGAGATATGGGAGCTAAATTGCTAACAGAATAAAAATACTTTGAAGGTAGTCCCCAGTAACTTGGGACACAGATTCATCTCAGTGATGTTTGAGGTCTCCTAAATAGTATAGATTCCATTGGGACCGTACCTAAAGACTAGAGGAACTGTACCTGATGCCCTAGTTCATAGACAAGAGATGATTAAAGACAATAAGTTTTATTTGCTTACATGCATAAAGCTTTGGATAAAACAACTCCAATAATTTATAGCATAAAAGGGTGCACATGAACACTGGAACTTGACTACTCTAAAACTGCCTCTCCTAGCCGCCTGCGTTGTGCTAATATAAGACACCAACAGGATTTCTAAACAAGAACTTGGTATACGACGGGGGCAGGTGACCTCTACTGCTAAATGTTGCAATACTGCAGGTATTTCCCAATCATGATATATTGACCAGTCTCCACTCCCAAGAATTATTTTTGTAACAAGGATTTCCCTTCTGGTTTGGAGTTCAAAAACACAAGGTTCAAATAAACCAGTAATAGATTTGATTTCGATTGGTTGATTCAAAAAGAAACATTTCTACTCTTTTTTTGACTTGTGTTTAAAGGCACGTAGCCCATAAAGTATTGAATAACTGCTAAATTCCTGGTTCTATAAGACTTAACTTTAAATCTTTTCCTAATTTGAAATTTACTAAAGGGGTATGAACGAGAAATTTAGTTCTGAATTTAAGAGTTTCTAAAGGAGTATGGATGATAGATTTGGTCCTGTATTTAAGAATTTCTTAAGAGGGTATGAATGAGAAATTTGGTCCTGAATATTTTAGAGGGGGGTGCTGGTCTATATGTTACATATCCCCTTTCCCGTTGTTGATTGATGTCACCATTAATCAGTCTAATCCCTTTCTTTAAACATCACATTTTTAGTTCTTCTTGGCTATAAAAAAAGTTATTCTAATTCCATAACCTTATTATGATTATTTAAAATTTATAGATATATTTTCCGACACCTTGTATGGATTTTGCACTTAACACTTATAAAAATTATATAAATACAGCACTTAACATCAACTGTGTTGAAACATGAATACCTGGTTCCAATTGTTTGATTTTATTTAAATTATAAACAATTATACCCATTATATTTAATTCTCAATTGATCCTAGGTATTTTACAATAAAGTGAAAAATATACAAAATTACATAAAAAATTACCATTGGTACTTTCATTTAGTTTAAACTTCTAATTCACTATTCGGCACTTTAATTTTTCATCACTTGTTTATTTTCACACCAATCACAATTTTCGCGTCCTTGCCCTGTTTATTGATTGAACTAATATAATGTCATTTTCTAATCTATCATCTTTAAGTGTTTTTGTTGCTTAAAAATTTAGCAATTGTAAAGTCTGTCTTGTTTTTACGCTTTTATAAAACGGGAAGCGCGGGACCCGGCACACCTGTCCCCATCAGTTGAAGTACAAAAGTACCGCCGGTACTACGGCTCTTCCCTCCTGTTCCCGCTCTCTTCTCTATTTGTATTGTTTTAAGCGTTATTCAATCGACGTTATTCAAAGCGTTATTATAAGTCAATCGACTGAGGTAGTATTTAAGACCTTACTTTGTTGTTAATTCATAAGTTTATAAAATTAGGATTTATGATGTCCTGTTCTAAATCTTCATCGAGGTTTGTGACATTGCTGAAGTTGGGTTTCCATATTGAAATGAGTTATCATCTATGGTGTCTTCGTGGGTATGTTGTGGTTGTACCCGCTGGCTGAATGTTACGTCTTCTCTAGTCTACGCTGTTCAGTCAGAAAGATGTAAAAACTTTTAGCACAATAGATGGCGCTATTTGAGGTGTCACTTGGGTGATAGCTGTCTGGTTGAATCAGATGTGTTTTTCGGGCATTTTTCGGCGGTTGATTAATCATGATAGGTGTTTTTCAGTTTTGACCATGACGTATCGTCGGCCAATGTCAAGAGTATGCCAAATTCTGTAATAAAAATTTCCAAGAAGAATCATGTTGTTAACACATAAAATGATAATAACGAAACGTGACTAAGAAGCATCATTATAACATGATAATTGCATAGTAGTAATATTATTTAAAAATTCAAAGAGAAATTGAATGTATAATAATTTTTGAGCTACATTCGAAGTAACGTGAGGTATATGAGGTTATATAGTAATTAAGAATATTCTTATGTGTATTACACTACTACTATATCATTATGGTGACATGTAAATATAAAAACACTGAACAAAAGTGGGTGGTTAAATATACGATTACATAGAGGTCTTAATTTACTCTGGATCATACTTTAATCCATTTTTTTGAAATTTCAATGCATGATTTGTCGAATAGTAATACAATTTTGCATCATAGCCTTCCAATCACCATGCCTTGGAATATTTTTAATTTGGAAATAGAGTAGTAAAATTACAAGAGAGGACTTCTTAATTCTCTTGTACATCAGAAAAGAAAGGAACGAATTTTTCGTGCTTGTCGGAGGTTTATATTTACATAAAATTTTCTGCCAAGAGTATTCTTGATGTACACGCCAAAAAGAAATACAGTATATTGCATCATAGCCTTTTAGCTGTTATACACCAACAATATTTCCTATAGTAAAGGATATGTGAACGTACGGGAAAAGACCTCTCAATTTTCCTGTATCCTCCCTGTCAAAATGGCTTAAATATGACCGGGAGCAGTAGGGTTTAATTGATGCATCTCTTGTGCCTCAATTATATCATTATTTATCCTTCTTCGCTTCAAGAGTTTTCAATAGTTAATTGTTAGTAGCGCTCTTATTGTTAGTGAAATAAGAAATACCATGAATATAGTGATTATAATATTATACCATGAGTTTGGTGAGTTTGGCTCTCCACGTATATCAACCTTTGGTCTTCGTCAGTGAATAAGGGTATTTGCAAATCTAATGCTTCCTTTATTTTTGTTAATTGCACTGTACCTTTAATCTTGTCTATTTTTGGCCATATGGATGTTTTAGATTCCTCATTGTTTATATTCGGAATTGTGAACGACAAGTTTATTCCTTGAAAGTTTATTATTTTTGGGCTCATGACGTTAGTGCTGGTTGTGATTAGAGGTGTTTGCTCAGTTGTTTCCTTACTTACAAGTCTGCAACCTTGTTTTATTGTGATAGTTCCAACGTCCTGTAACAATATTTTGGTTCGATAACTGGGATCAATTTTTTTTGTATTGTTGTTGCAGGATAGGGTTCCTACCGTCTTCATAGGTACTGTAAATAACAATAAATCGTTCCGTAAATTAATGAAAGTTTCTCTTTTGGTACATCCTATTAGGGCTTCACAAGAGTCGGGAATATTTTGTTGCTGTGATTCCCTTGGGAACAGATCTAGCATGCATGATCCTATTTTACGTTATATATAGGTAATGTTAGTGGGCAGACCAAATTTTTAAATGACACGCCTTCCTTCAATTCTTGGGCATTTGCTAGTGCGTATTTTCTCCTGTCTTGTTTTATTAACATATATTCTGCTTCTGGGATGATGCTCATGAAGGAGTGTGTCTCTTTATATTAATGGGGAAAGTAGATATTTTGTACAGGTCATATATGGATTGTTGATTAATTAATGGAATTGTGACTACTGCAAAGAGTTATTCATTAATTTTGGTGACATGCACCTTTAGTTTGGTATAATATAAGAACAAGTTAGCTATTTCTGGTTCTACTGGTAAGTGGAGACCAAATGTTAAGTGAGTTTTTATCTCGTTTAGAATGTTCTTTAGGTCCAAGGGATCTACTAAGTCGTAAGAAAGGGATCATCCTGTTAATTCAAATAATGCGAATTCAAATTAACTGACATCAGTTACTAAGTTCAACAAAGACATAATAACAATGTCGAGTGACACCATTGTAAGGCTGGAATCAGAGATTACTCTAGCTACTTCAATTTTTAAATAGTTCATTGTTTTGACTGTTCTTGAGATTTTTTTTGGATATGGCCTCAATTTTATCTTTTTGATTGTTGGTGATACTTGCTTGTATTTTTGTACATTAGTGTTGTATTCATGGCTGTGTTGAGCCTTTTAACATTATCTCTTAATATATTTGAATCTTCTTCGGTGGACAAACCGAATAGACGAGAAGCAAGCTCCCCTACTATTGGGATAAAGCTTGTTGATCTTTTATATTTACTCCTTCGGAAAAATACTTCAAATATACCTGTTGTGCTTTGTTTAAGTTTTTGTATTTCTGTATTGAATAGTCGCGCAAGTTTTTTTTTACCGTCTATAGTCCAACATTCTCTCGTCCAACATTCTCTCCAGTGATTTCTATCTTGGTATTTTTGTCTCCATCCATGCATTGTGTTCTACCATAGTCGGTATCGATAAAAGGGTTTTGCCATCTAACTTGTATTCTTCCTTTCTTCGTAGAAGTCCATATCCAGCTAGTGGATCGGTACAGTTGCCTTACTGTTATTAAAAAATCATCGTTGTTATTTTGTATTAATACACTAGGGATTGTTTCTGTAGTAATTTCTGACATTGAGGTGTCTAACTCTATCGGTTGTGGGTCAGTAGTCGTGGGGTTTGACGTGGGGAATGTTTATTATATTATGAAAAACGAATTAAGTATTTTCATACGGCTCATTGAGTTTTGTTTTATGAAGCGCATATAACGACATAACGCGGCGCAGAGGACAGTACATTTAGTGTTTTCCCATGTGACACGCGAGACAGAATGTTGGATAGCGCGATTTTTGTTTTTTAGGCAGGAATGCACTTTTAATGCAATTTTCTAGTTTGCTTTTAGGTATAACCTGAACATTACAAATGTTTATTGTGCCCAAGTTTACGACCTGTCATTTTAGCTCATAAATAACGTCTCTTTTGACTTCCCAGATCCTTATAACTGAAAGGTTTATTTGAATACATTAGGGGGAACGTACGAAAATGTCCTTTTCTTTGTTTTTGATCTGATTGCTATGTTGATTATACACAATTTATTATATTGTAAGCTGATATATGCATTTTCTTTAACAGAGTAAGGCTAATTGTGATCTTAATCTTAAGGGTTTTACTTTTTGGTATTCGTCGTATTTCTGTAAGTTCTTTTCTTTTTCATTCCTTGTTCGGTTGTTAAGTTGGAAACACCATATTTTACTTAGTTAAATGCCGTATATAAATATATTTCGTGATCGAAATGCTTACCAATTGTAGTCTTTGTTTTTTTGGAGTATGTTCAAAGTATGGATCTTGCTATGAATCTAGGTAGATTTTGGACAAGGTAAGAGATTGCATTTTGTTAAATATATTTGGTACTTTCAAAATTATTGATGAAAAAATTTATTTTATTTTTATAACGTGCTATAGTCATAGCAATAGTCCAGAGCTCCGCCTTCCTTCTTAATGTGCAATAGTTATCGCCAGAGCTCCGCCTTCTTTTTCCTAAGCCAATCACAACTATCTGTCTTATCAGCGGAATACTTTGATGGTGGTAGAGCAGCATTGAAGCTCCTCCTCCTAAGATTCCTACACCAATTGCTATCCCTCTAAAAGTTGTGGCCGATAAGGCATATCAGGCCCATGATACTAGTTGCGAAAATGAAAATAATTCCAGTGAAATTACGACAGCCACAGAGGACGAACCTGGGGCAACAAACGACACATCCGAAGGGGGTTAAACTGGCTGCGGAGTGGGAAGGAGCTACCTAAGCCAATCGATAATTAGGCTGTATTGTTGAAAAAAAAAATTTGATCTAATTGGAGGGAATTGAGGAATTGAATTAGTAAAATTTATATATAATATAAATATTTATATATATATATATATATATATATATATATATGCATTCGGAACATAACTAAATATTTCAATATTTCATAGCCGTGTTTTTTCTTGTTTGCTTTATTATTTTAAGGGTTCAATAGGCTAAGTTTTGAGTAGTCTGATTTTCTATAAAAGGAACACTTGGACAAAATATTATCATCACAGGTTGTTGTATTTCAGCTGGGGTATACTCTTATTTATAACGGCCAGCAAAATTCTGACAAGATCAGCGGTTTTGGTAATTTTAGACTTATTAAAATGATTGTATGCATATTGGTAAAGATTGTTTTTTGATGGCTTTGATTTTTTCGGAAAGTTAATAAATTTTTAGCTTTTTGGCTACATTACACTTAAAGCGATTATTTTATTAGTGTTAGTGTCGGCAAGCGTAATTTATTTTCAAAATTATTACCTTAAAAACATATTTCCTGTTTTATTCCCTTTTCCTTTTCCTGAAACGTTCGTTTATTTTCCAAATAAACTTTTTCCATTTAGGGGCTTTTTGTTCGATTATAATTTTTGATATTACTTCATAATAATTCTATTTGCTTTTTGGTCCAGTCATCGATAGTAGTTGTATACTTGCACTAATTCCCTTCCAAATCCCATGTTTTTAAAGTCGGATGTTAGGGAGGAGTTAAGTTTTCTTGCCTCTTTCCTTAGCTTGTTTACTTTTCTTATGTTTACCAACGTTAGATGTGGCTTCCAGCTTTCTTGATTTGCGAGTTGTACACCGCTTTTGGTGATTTCCTTAGTAATCTCTTCTAAAACTGGATTTAAGCGTGTCTTAACTATATTTTCGCTATTTAACTTCGCATATAGATTTTGTTCAAAGAATTCTCCGATGCCTTGAAACTCAAGATATAGTTGGTCATTTGTAAATTCTTGTTGATTTTTCTCTACGGCCTTTACGAAAGCATTTCTTTTGAGTTCAACTTCGCTACTATTTTTCAGGTGTAAGACTTTTAATGTAAGATGGAAAGAGTTTTGTTTGATTATGGCCTTTCCCAAGCTGGGATCTTTTTCTATTATATGATTTTGTAATATTGAAGCATTAATTGTTATTTGAGCGTTCTTGATTTTGATGGCGAGAAAGTAATTTGCTGGAGGTTCTTTCATTATTCCAGATCTTTTGACAAGTCCAATTTCAAAAAAAATTCAGTTGGATTATTTTAATGATGGTTAGGTGAAATTAAACATGTTTTGATAAACATTTTCACAGGATTAGTTGATTAGCGGGATTAATCAGGGGCTCAAAGGTTTGGGTTACAGTTGATTTTATAATTACTTGGAATATTAAGAATTGGTCCATTTAAAGTGTTAAGAATTCTTTTGACCTGGATATGCGACTTGACCAAAAGTTTAATTGAGATATTTGACTGTTTTTTTCGGAGTTATCTTCAGCGAACATTAGGTATTGTTGTAAACATTTAGGGAGTTGAAGGTCGTTCAAAGTATAATTTATATCTGCCTTCCGTATAAGAAGACGGATGCGCTTTCTGCACTCTTCTTTTAAAGTCAGTTGTGTTGACACATTACGGATTATTTTGAAAATTAATGTTTTATGGCAATATAAGGGGTCTTTACAGCTTATTAATTTTTCAAATATGATTACATCTTTTTGGGGTGCTATTTTTGACGCAAAATTTTCGTCGCATTTGCTACAGATAATAATTATTTTCTTTAATTCATCATAGTCCTGCTCATGAAGATGGAATTGCCGACCGTTTTTTATTAGATTACTTGCTGAATAATGGGTTTTATAATCTTTGAAAATGCTATTTAGTATGTTTGGTTCCTCTAATATGCCATTTTTACTTTTCTGATTAGTATTGACAAAATCTTAAGGGCCATTTGACCATAAAGCCTTCTTCGTTATAAATTCTCCTGAAGTTTTCGCGAATCAATCTTGCTATTAGAG